>NW_016690472.1:335495-361675 GCF_001604755.1 Lepidothrix coronata
CAGATAGGCCCAAATGAGATGTACCAGCAGTGCACTTTGATTTTTATTTTTTTTTAAGTACAACTCTGTTATAAATAGATGGTTTGTCTCGATGTTTTTCACCCTCTTGCGAGTTTGATCATTACTTCCATTTATTTACATAATAATACAGAAAGACTGTCAAAGGCACAGGTTGCCTCAGGATCTGCTTTGTGTTGATGCATGATGGAATCATGGCAAGAAACTGTGTTAAAGTATTGTTTTAAAGTACTTTTTATTTTAATACCTTAGTTAAATTTAGCAATTTGCTTCATGCACTTTGTTACTACTATATAACTTGTTTATATGGATGGAAACGACTCAGATTTTTGAAGACAATGCGTTATACATAGAAGTCAAGTATTATTGTTTAACTTGTTTTATTTTTCTGTTCTTCATAATGTTGGGGTTTTGGTCAATTAGATTTTTTTGCTTATGCATTGGGCAACAGAAAATGTTCTTTTCACAATCTGATGGAATGTTTCTCATTTAAAAAATAAACCAGGAAAGAATGTCCCACACATGAAGTGCCAACAATACAAATAAAATCAAATTACACTGTCAACACGTCTCATGGCCGGGCTTCCTTGTATCATTTGAAATTAGAAATGTAGTAGCATGTTAAAGCAAAATACGTGTCAAAGGAAAGAATGTTACCTCGGTATAAAACTGCTTCCTGGGTTTATTTAGAAACCTAGGCTGTTTTCTCTGTTAGTCCTAAGATGCAACTGCAGCAATTTACATTAAAGAGATGATATGGCCCCCTGTCTCCACAGAGCCACTGCCTTCTCTGAACAGCTCAGATGCCTGTCTGTTATCCATGTTATCCTCCTCATCAGCAGGTTGCCTCAGCACAACCCAGGCAGGAAGAGACAACACAGACATGATAGTACATGTATCCTATAGGGATGTAAGCTTGAGAAAGAGAGATATAAACCCTTAATCCTGCCCATGAGAGCAGACACCATCTGGCCAAGGATCTTATCCAGCTCCGTGCACATGGAACACTTCATGAGCCTCCATGGGCTGCATCATGCAAGTGGTCAGCCCAGGTCCTTCTCAACGGATCTCTCACACTGAGTCCATGATTCACAGAACTGCCTAGAACCAACATCTGAGCCAATGATCCATTTGTTTCTTCTCACGTCCTCTACAACTTGATGTTTACACTCAGTGCTTTCCTGTTCTAAGCAGAGGGTTTTTTACTATGATACTCTGAAAAGATCAAATTTCTAATGTGGCTGCACTCGCCAAATAATCTTTCCATTGCATCCTATTCAGATGTAACTCCCCCTTTGGGAAGCTGTTGGTTACTACAGACAATCCTCACCTGGATGAACCAGGACTATTTTTACTTGTGCCAAAAGAAAAGATGGCTTGTCTCCTTCTCAGAATCCTCATTCTCTTCAGAAATCATTAATCGCCTTCCCAATTAATCCCGCACCAGAGCCAACAAAATAAGGCACAAAACAAAGCAGCTGTAATTGCAAAATGTTAGTGTTGCAGTTTTTACAAACACCTGGCAACCTTCTCAGGATTGTAGGATCTATTGAGACATTTCAGGGACATATGGTCTGTCCTGACCATAAACATCTTCCCGTACCAGTGTTGAAAATATTGTCTAGCTTTAATGACTGCCAGGCATTCTTTTTGAGTGTTGCAATAATTTAAGCTCTGTCTTAAGACCCCTCAGTAACCATCCCTTAAAGATTGTTATGTTCTTGTGTCAATATTGCCCCAAAGTGCATGCTCTAGCATCTGTATTTAATATGCAAGGGTTTTGAAACATAGAAATACTAGAGGAACATTTGCACTGGGCCTTTCAGCTCTGAACTTGCTAAATCACATTTTTACTGATGACTGAAATAGTTTCCTTTTCCTCTACAACTTACGCATGTTTTGCAACATTGGCAAATCTACCATCCTACATTCTGCAATAATAACACCATAATCCTACAAAACTCTGCACATCTGGTGGGTTTAAGGAATTCTGCTCAGTTTCTCCTTTTGTTCTTGCTTATGTAAACCCATTCTTCAATGACTAAATCATTGGCACAAAACCAGAAATAAATTTTCTATCCTTAAACCAAAGCACAGTTCAGTTTCAGACTGGCAACTTTTAAAGATTAACACAGGTCATTTTTAAATACATCTGTTTCTGTTCATCAACTGTAACATTTGCCAGGTTATCACCTACATACGTCAGACAAGCTGTAGGAGTATACTGACCCTTCTCATTAACCTTTCACATCTGACCTGTGAAACACTAAGTCACAGAACGCGTCCTGAAAAACACTTTGGGTCTAATTTCACTTACTGATAGCCACTTGTAAAACCTCCCTCCCTTTCCTGTTTGTAATAAGTTAACCATGAGATGGAAAGTCCTTTCGTGAGCAGCACTGCAGCTCTGCCTGTACCTGTCCATGTCCCATGACTTGCTTCCCTGTTTAACTTTGCGTCTGTCCCGATGCTGTGGACTTTTTTGATCTCTAGACTTATGGCTAAACCAGATTACTCTCTCAAGGTCTCTCTTTTTACCTCTCTTGGGCACTTTGAGACTTTTCACTGAGGCCGCTGCCCTTGCCTTCCCTGCCCTCAACATGCTTGTCCCAAGACATTTTTAGAATGAGGCAAGGTTTTTACCTACCTTCTTTACACAAGAAGAAACAAAGGCCAGAAGCATAACTATTTATCTCAAGGCCATGTAAAACCCAGCACAAAACTCTATCAAACTTTTATGTAACTTGTTCTACTTTTAGAGTTTTGTTAAACTGAAGTCAGGTTCACTTAGGACTTTTTGATGTCAGGGTAGAGTCGCCCACATGCCTGAGTCTGCACAGGGGCTTGTTGCAACAAGGAGAGGGCTCAGATACACTTTCTCCTTGAATTAAAAGAAATTTTCTACCAGTTATGAGCAGGACAGGCTGCAGGCACCCAGCTGCAGTCAATAGAGCAAAGGGCAGTGGTTTAGTAACCCCTCTGTCACAATACATAGAAAGCAGCCAAGGCTATAATGAAATGCCATAGCTTTAACACTTAATAGACAGAGCAGCCTGAACTGTGAATCATGCTTAAGAGTTTGTGTCTCACTAACACTCTGTATTTGTTAAAAATACATTTTCTTCCTGCTACTCTGTCATGATTTTACTAAGCAGCAGTTACCCATAAATTTAAGCAATTGACTGTAACTGTGCTGTTTTTTAAATCAGGAGGAAGTAGGTCCTTTGGGCCCATTTTGGAGAAATTATTTCTATTTATGAAGTCAGACGTGCATGTTTTGAGCAGCAAAGACTAGGTAAACGAACATTCTTCTGCTTTTGAAAGAGCTGAAGCCAGCAAATGAGCAGGCATTGGGCTCTGTGGGATCACTGCAAACACAGACATTTGTATGTGCAAGGGGAAACTGACTTTTTACAGATGGGTTATGTAAGACACTCAAAAGTATTAAGGTATTTCCAGGTTGGGAACTCTAGTAAGAACAAAAACAAAACCAGAACAACTCCCTAAAACAACAAAACCAACTCTGAGACTCTGTCAGAGAAATAGCACAGTCAGGGCATAACTGAAGGCATCTCGAAATCTGCCAGCAAGGTTTCTGCACACCCAGCCTGTCAGAGGCACATCCTGCTGCTTGAAATCCAACTCCTTCTGGCATTGCCTTTTAACACAGAATCACATCTTAGGGTAAATTGTCCAGTTCTGAGATTTATACTTGCACACAAACAGCCATGATTCCACACACAACTAGCCAGGAAGGTGGGAACATGGCTTCCCCCATCCCAACTGCAACAGCAAGTGTTTACCCGCAGAAAATATGGGCTCAGCTCTTCCAGGGATATGATATTCACTGTGAACAAGACAATTCAAAAACATTCATTCATTCTCATAGTTTAAAAGTGTTTTTTAATAATATCTCTGATCAGTTTTTTTCTTAATCAAGACAAATATTAAGAAACCCTGTTATTATCTCAGAACTTAATCTAAGGGAGAAAGACTTGGCAAGAGCCATAGCCTAGAGGATAACAGAACCCAAAAAAAAATCACACGTTATTAGTGGTAAAAACAATAAATCTGCATATCACGCTACCAAAAGAAGTGAAGGGCATTCGTTTTGCTTGTTTGTGTTGAGGTTTTTCTGTCTTCACATCCAAAGCTCCCTGCCTTTTTGTAAAATATCCTTCATCAGACATTTTATTTCTGGTGTTAATACAGCATATCTGGAAAAGAAACTTCCTGGCCTGGACCAAGTAGGGAGTGGATTAAGTGGACCAATGGTCTCTTCTAGTCTTGGCCTGCCTTCAGCTATGAAATTAATTTCTATAATTTTAAGTACACATGATAGCTTTTTAAATTATGTATTAATGTATGCCTGCAAGTGTACATGCAAATATGCACACAAAGAAAAAGCTCACGGCTATATTACAATATCTTATCTAATATTAAGGATTTAATATAGATATTAGAATAGAATATTTGAGTTTCAAGGGACCTACAACAATCATCTAGTCCACCTGTCTGAATGCTAATTGACCTCAACACATCACACCAGCTTTTCCCTTCTCCATAAAATATACCCCAGTCTGAGCAAGGGACAACACAGTGAGATAAAAGTACAAGTATTCAACCTGTAGGGGTGTTCTCCCTTGGCAGCACTACTGGAGATAACAGCCAATAATTTGGTTTATTGCTCAAACAATGTCTCCACAGCTGCAATAGCTGAATAAGAGGCCATTCAACAGGTCACAGCAGCTGCTGCCACCACTACCATGTTGGTCAGCCTGACCAAGGCTGGGAGAGCTGTATCCACACTGCCTGCCTATACCATCACTGGATCATTCTCTCACCTCATTTTGCAAATCCCCAAACTCCCAGGACATTTCTAACGTTCAACTTCAGCCGGATTCACCATGCAGATGCTCAGACTCTACCAGACAAGCAACAAGTTAGTCTGAAAAAGAGACACAAGAATAAAAGGTCTCATGTCACTACAGGTCTGCATTCCCCTTGCTAACCCTGGTGCAGATCCTCTGCACAATGAGCCAGAGGGTGACAAAACAGAATCTGTTGAGCTTTCAGCTGTCTGTTACTGCCCAGTGCTTTCCTCTGGGGCTTCTCAGAATAACTTGCTCTGCTGTTAAGAATTTGCTAGCATTGCCAAAATAAACTAAAATTTTAAGAGGATAATTGTTTTAATTTAGATTACCCTGGAGCTTGGCAGTCCGTCCCTGGAATTATTTGGAGGTGGTCTCCCCTTTCTAAAAGACAGGAATTCACAATATTAAGTTATAAGTCCTCCAAGTGGGCCTTTATCACTGCTTCAACCTTGGACTGTTTCATAGCTTTACTCTGCCTTCTCTATGCCTATTACAGCATAACACAGCTGCCAAAAGGGCTGAAACTAGAAAGCAGCTTCGCGCTCTGCAGTTGGGTGCCAGGCAATGACGCAGACCCAGCACCTCCACTGCACAAAGTTTCTAATCACCACCAGCCAAGGAATTAGGAAATCCAACCATAGGTCTCCCATCTAGTATCACATCATTCCGTTAGTTAAGCCCTGGAGACGTTAGTTCTTCTCTGCTTGCACTTACAACAGGCAATTCTGGCCATGGCCTCTCCCCACTGCTCTCCTTTTCAACTCCCTTGCTCTGACTCAGGGGAACCCCATGGCAGCAGAGTTCACTGCCCCAGGACAGCAGCAGGCTGGTGAATAAGGCAAACCAAGTCAAAGCAATTTAACAAGAGGCAAGTCTTGCATGCAAAAGGAAGACAAGTGCTCTGCTTTCTCTCTGGTCAATGTATTAACTGCTGAACCCAGCCCTCTAAGGAGGGGGAGCGATTTCTCACTAGTTGAATACTTGGCAAGGCTCATTAAATTCTTGCATTTTCATGGTTTTCCATTAGAAAATGTTCTTTTCAAGGCCACCGACAATTCTGTCATTCAACGGCTCAAAAGTATGAAGTGGGAGGACCTACACTGGAAATCCTTTTTCTGTTGTTTCTCATCTTGTCAAAAAGGCTTCAAGAACCCTCATTTGTAGGGCTTTGTGAATAATGCCTTTCATCCACTCTTACATTTAGATGCCTTCCTATGTAGCACTGCACAGCACTGTCTCAGTCCTCAATTTCTTGTCTTTTATCACTGGTTATGTGTATACAATCTGTCTTGATTCTATGCTCAAATAGGTAAATTCCACTTCCTCTCACTTTCATGCAGTATTTTTCAATCTACAAACATCCTGAAGCTAAAAGGGAGTAAGTATCCAGTCCAGAAGGTAGGGCACCTGCTTTCAGGTTTTGCTTTGGCTTTTTCTTCAGGCAAGTCCTTTGAGGAAGTGCAGAACATATCAAAGCACTTGCGCCCTTTACAGATTTTGTCTTGGTTTCATTCCACTTTTATCACCTCCTTACTCTTGTTCTTTCAGCTTTGTTTCTTACATAAAGAACTAGACACTTGGATCAAAACAAAAGAAATCAGCAGAGAGGAGTTAGTCATCCTGCAAAGGATCAGGTCAAAACTACTCCAGGAAACAAGAACATTTCAAGTATTTTTTCTATATACACTCATCATTTTTGTGTGCAAATTCTGTACTATGGACAGAGCTACAGTGACGAGAGGGAACCACATAATGGGCAACCTGAAGGGAAAAAAAAAAGTGTAATCAATTCTGTTGCTTGACCAAAAGCACCTGGAATACCAAGTGAGTGAGACTGCTGACTGATACTGAAAGAATTATCTTTCCCAATGGAGAGCTTTTCTCCTGTGATCTTCTTGGAATGCTTAAGAATATAAGTTTCCCAGCATGCTTTACCCAAGTGTGACAAAATACACCGGAGACAAAGTGCTACAGATAGTACTCAATAAAACTATTTGCACCCACTAAGTGAGTTCAGAGAACTTATTTACACTGATGGGCAGAACACGTGACTCCAGAATTTAAGCCTGGATTCAATCAGGGGAAAATGCCATAACTAGATTCACAAATGTGAAAAGTACCTGAAAACGCAGGAAAGAGTGTTGCTACAATTGAAAGCTGTGTGGATTCTAAACCCTCACAAGGCCTCTGGGTGTGAAAAATGAAAATATTTTTTTAATAATTCTAGTCCTCGACAAGTCCTGCTCCAGAAATTCTGGCCATGCAAAACTGAATGTGGTCTCTGAAAAATAAAAGTAACATCATAATAAATATTGCTAACATATACTCTGCTTCTACAGCACACTGGCAGCTTTAAGTATTTGTGAGAAAACTGTCTATTCAGAAGTTATTACATACAGAAAGTCCTGAATTTATTGGTAATTTTTCTTTAATGAAGTTGAAGTGGCCTGGAGTCAAGGGAACACGTCCTTTCTCACATTTTTAAACTTTATAGGTAAACATCAAGCCTAATTCACCTTCTTCATCTCTCTTCAGAATATTTCATTCTTTCTCTTTAGTATTTTAATCACTGCTGGCAAAGGCTACGCTCTATGGAACCTGAAGGGCTTAAAAACACACATTACAACATCCATGTAGTTGCTCAGTTTTGAAATTAACTTCAGCCTTTTTTCATGTGTTGAACTGGCCCTGGTTTCTCTACTTAAAAAATTAAAGATAATGACTTTGTCTGCAAGTGTACCGTGAATCCTAACTATATTTTGCTATGTAAGTGCAAAGATCTCTCAAAACCATAAAAGAATCCAGACTCACAGCTACATATGCCTTCACCAGCATAATACAGCCCCATAGGAGAATCCACCTTCCCACATTTCCTAATCAAAATTTTATGAGAAAATAGGCCCTCTTGGATTTCACACTCTTTGCGGAAATTCATTCAAGTTTTTCGAAAGTGAAAAATCACTCAAAATGGACCAATGGGAAATGCACTGTTTTTTGCAGGTATATCTGGAATGTCTTGATTAGCAAACTACTCAGAATTTCTATTCCATTTTCTTGTTGAGGAGACACATGAGTAAAATTAACTGCTGCAGAGAAAGTTCCTAGAAACTGCTTTAATATTTTAACACCTGTATCTCCGCATAAGATATGGTTCCTTGCTTGCCAGTGATAAAATTCTTAAGAATTATACTTAAATAATGGAATATGACCTGAATAACTATGTCATGAACTGATACACCACACAGCACACTGTGAACAGGCCAAAGGAGTCTGCAAAAATAGTGGTGGAAATAACAAAATGAAAGTTCAGCCTTCCACAGTCCTACTTTCTCCTTAAGTTTAGAACTAGGCTGCATCCTTGCTAAACCCCCACATACAATCCCAAGGTAGGCAGCTTATTCAGAAGGGCATTTATGAAATGTGGGTGTAAACTAGAAGTGTTCCTCAAGTTCAAGGAGAGAAAAGCCTCTGCAGAGCCAAGAAGTGGCTTTACAATAATTGATGGGTTTAAAGCAAACCGAGGGAGAGTTATTGCAGTTGACACAGCATTGCTTCTAGTTTGATTTTAGCTCCAAAGTCAGCAGACAGGCTGTCATAGGCAAACATCTGAGGAGTTATTTTGGAATTCCTCCCCCTCGGTGCGTTTCCCCCAAAGCCGGACCGTGGAGCCGTGGCCGGGCCGGCAGCGGCCCCTGCGGGCGGCAGGGACTCCCTGCACGGACCTCCCGTGCCCAAACCCACCCGCGAAATCACGGCCCCGGAACAAGCCCGTGCACCAAGGGCAGCGCAGAAAACAGCTGCATCTCTCCGAGTCCTCCATGCACAGTGAGAGACTGCCGAACAGGAGGCTTGGAGGATTTTGTTCTCTTGGTGCCAGTTATTTTTGGGGTAATACCAAGCTATTCAAAAAGATAAGGGTATTTAAATATCAGAGGTAAAGCATATTTTGTTGGGAGTGTGAAAATTCATTTACAAAAGCATTTCTTTACAGAGAGAGAGGACTATTGTACCATGTTCCACAACTCTCATATACACTGTGCTATATATACATACTCGGTACTCACTTACGGGAAGATTTTTCCCTGAGTTTGTCTGTCCCTCCCTCCTCTCCATGTCCCTCAGGCTCTGCATTTTAGTGACCATCCCCTCAAGCCAAAGGAGAAAAGTCATCCAAAGCCGCACAATCTTCAGCCAGGACAGGGCGGGGAGGGATTGAGCCAAGTTCAAGGCATTTCCTCATTGTAGGAGGTAAGTCCCCCACAGCAATTCCTGCCAGTCTGAAGAGCAAATACCATCTTTATAACAGCACAGTGTGCTGCCAGTGAGTCTCTGCTCTGGCCAGGTCTCAGCACTATCTCAGACACGCACCATGGATATTCCAACCCATTATCTATGTTTTTTCCAGACATTGGTAAAGTCTCTGTTCTTTAAACTGATACCACTTGAATGTAATTTGAACAGGTCACCTCATTGCAATTCTCACTGCAATTCAACACATGAAACTGTTTATTTAATTGTAAAATTCCCTTTGCAAAGTAAGTTTTTTTAGAGGTTTTGGCATGTCAAGTTCTCAGCCCAGAGAATTGGAAATTAGGCAGGCCTTGGCTCTATAAATTAAAGGTATGGCACAACACTGGCATCACAGTGGAAATACAGCCTGGAATACCTTTATGTGCTTGAGAACACAGGAGATAGAGTGAGAAACCTTGCTAATTAGGAGTGATGATGCTGTACACTCACACCCCTAACACACAACTACAGAGAGCAACCGAGGAGGAAGGGCAGTGCAATCCAGTCTCACATTAACAGTGACACTACAGAGCTACCAGCCAGTAACTTCACAGGATTAACCAAAACACAAGTGAGAATGGCCATAGAAAAAGAGCAAGGGAAGTGGTAGAGTAAATGGATATCTGAGATAAGTGACCATGTGGTTCATCTTCAGAGATTATGGCTCTGTTTCACCCTTGGGAAGCCAGCCCTGGCCCCATCTCCCCCTGCCATCCTACCTGATCATCACTCACCACTCACTGTCAAAACCTGAGGGGCAGCAACACAAAGTTACACTTTGAGTCAAAAAATTATTCTTCTTCTTGACCAAACAGCTGTTACAGCTGCTACTGTAGTTAGGCAGATATAAAAACTTCAGGCATCGTGGAAACATTAACAAAGTATCGACAGTATAAAATAAATATTCAGCAGCTCAAAACTCTGCGATAAACTACCTGGTTATTAGAAGGGCAAAGCATAGGCCTTCCTTTTGCTATTATTTTCAAGGTGGAAGGGATCATCAGAAAAAGAATAATCAGAAGCAAGGTAACAGATAAATTATTACCAGAGATAGAACTACTGAATTCCATTCCAGCACTTGGGCATGTTTCACACAACTATGGAGAGTTATCAAGATATAAAATCAATTCAAAACATAGACCATGCTCCTGGCAGGCTCTTTACTGCAGCAGATGTCTGTCAATAAACAGAAATTTAACTGTGCCCCGATGGCATTTTATTATCTGGAGCTGAAGAATACTAGTAAATACTTCACGTTTATATAGATTAATCTACTCTTGCTTACTGTCTAATATCCATCACAATCTAATCTATACTGGCAAGACTTCTCCATTTCCCTGATGGGATGGGTGTGTACTATTAACATGAACAGGTTTTATCTGTGTCACAGTACTGGTGGCTGTTCATAAACACACTTTCAGTTTATCAAAATGCAAGATTATATTATTATTATTATTGGCAAAAAAACATCGACCTGGAATTAAACACAACATTGCATTATGGATAAAGGAGGAATGTTCTTTTCTTCCTTCCTATTTGCATGGCACTTTAAAATAACTCAGTATTCATGCTGAGTTTGGGAGAGGGAGGGTTAAAGTGAAGGCCTCCTGCTCCCCCTGCCCCCAGTGCTTTAGAACAGTAGATACTCATTTCAACATAAATGTGGTACATAAAATTCTGACTGTGCATATGCTCAGTATCGCTTTTGCAGCTTTTACTCTTGAAGGAACATTGTGATAATTTAGCCTGATCTCCTTAAATGTCCCCTCAAATTTCAAACCACTGATTACCACATCGATCACAGTCACTTTTGGATAGGCAACAACCCTTGATTTAAGGGCTATAAACAACAGAAAATTTACCACATTCAGTGACTGTCTTTTTAAGTAGTTCAGTTTCCACAGTGCCATGAATGACAGCTTATTTTTCATCCAACATGAAGGATATGAGGAAACCACAGGACATGACTGGATTCCAAATCATGCTGTTTACGAACTATGTGCAAACATACAAACCCTGGTAGCTGAGTGTCTGTCCAAAGCCCTGTATCAGACCTCCAGAGCCCAGGAACTATGCTCTTTATACATATGCACAAGAATTTCACATCCAATAGAGAACATGCTTTCAACAAATTTGTCCATAACACTCTTCACACTTCAAGATTATTGACTGCAGATGTGTTTCTTAAAGCATGCTTCACTTTAATTTGTTGATTGCAACTTTGTTTTATAATATTTACTAACTCAGGCTAACCCCGGTGCCCTAAGCAGAAGCTATAAGTACTTGGTCTTCCTAGAAACAAACCATTTGAGAAAGTTAAATTCACATTTTCAGAAGTTAAATTAGACAAACTAAATAATGCAACTATTAATATTTAATTTTATTTTTTAAAAAATGTTCCCACAACATTACTGTGTCCCATCCTTTCATGCAAAGGCACATATGTGGTCTGGACTTGTCAAGCTCAGTGAGACTCAGAGTTAAGGAAATGGCTGCTCATTAGAGAAAGAAGGAAAAAGAAGCTCTTGTTTTCATCAACTTACAGCATTGCATGTGACTGACAGACAGGGTAAAGCATAACTTTCAACCAGACAGACTATCAATCACTCCATAGCAATCCATGTTCATTTTACCAGTTATATCATTTGCCCACAGCAAAACCTCCTTCTAACCCATCCAAGGCTTCTGGCAAAAAGCAATACAACGAATGAGAAATAATACACCTTACATACAAATTGATTTCCCCTTTCTTTTTCTTATAATTATTTGGGAAGTCAGCACCATTTTCTTTCCAGATTTATTCTAAAAAACAACAAAAAGCTGTTTTCATTAAATGCATTATAGCCAAGCAGAGACAGACAAGGAATTTCCTGAAGAGCTGAGCACAAATACAAATACAGCCTACTGGCACAGGTTTCCTCAGCCTAAATATTTTCAATCAAAGCAGCACCGTGTGCAATTAAAAACAAAATCAGAATAAATCTAAATATTTTAATGTCAGGCAACTTCCATTCTAAATTTTTAAAAAACACTTAAAAATCATATGTTCTTAAAAGTCAACTGGATGGCAACAGGAAACCACAAAGAAAAAGTCACTGGAACTCAGACAATAGGATTGTTATTCTCAGGATACACACTTTTTGTAATTAAAATCTATTAGTCTCATATCTCTATACCAAGAGGTATAGTTCAAGGTCTTTAAGTAATAACAACAAGATCTTTAAGTAATAACAACAACACGTTCTCTAGATCAAGGCACATTATAAACATGAACTAATAAACCCATGGGGCACTTGTGGAAGCTGGGGAGGTTGTTGTGGAGCTGGGGAGTCAGAGTTGGCATGGGAAGAGGCACCAGATCCAGAATGTCACCTTCTCTGAAGGATGGCAGAGCAACCACAGGCATCTGCTAATCCTTCCCTCTTGGAAGTGAAGCCACAGGCAGGGCAGAGCAGAAGAAAGCATGACTGTACTCCTCATAATTATGGAGTTTCTTAATTTTGGTGCAATTATGGGCAGCTAGTGGTAGACTACTAGTGCTAGCCCAAAATCCAGCAGCTCTAAAGAATCTAGCTGGGGTCATGACTGCCTTTGCAGAATGCGTGGGAACAATAGAATACAGCCTCCCTTTCAGAAAGACCAGGTCAGAGTACCCACCATTCAGCCTTATTGATAGAAATTACACAATTATTTACTGGACTTCTCTCCAGAAAATATAATGGGAACTTCTGCACATGTGGCAGCATGTTTTCAATGTTACAAAAAACATTCCCAAATGCATAAGTCAATCAATCCAGTGTGCAACAGTGTGGCCCACAACAGCAATTAGCTTTTTCTTTAGTTCAGTGAGACTTCAGCCCATGCTGGACCGAGGATCTGCTCAGTGGCATTTGATTAGACCACTGTGTCACATCACAGGACATTGGTAATTCTGTACATTGCTTTTTCTCTGTAATGAAGCACAACAAGCTGCAGCACTGTTATACAACTGTGCATGCTAAAATCCCTGGCCTTTTATCTTGAAGTTCCTTAAACATGTTTATTCTCCCCTCAGGAGCTTTTAAACTCAGCCACAAACTTTGTGCTCAACCATAGTATGACATAGCCTGTTGGTTCTAAGCTATCCAAACATGTTCAGAGGTCTTGACATCCAATTCAGCTTACTCATGCAAAGATAGAATGTTTACCTTTGAGATAGAGAACAGGAAGACAAAATTTCAAAAGAAACCCCAAAGAATTCTCCAGTGTTTCCATTCCTCCTTCATTAAACTACTTCTTTCTATGACTTTATCTACAAGGGAGATGTGCCTTAGACCTGTGCAAGAAACTTTGCTTCCATGGATAAGCATTGTAACTGCCAACTTTAACCACAAAGAAACAGATCTCCTAAACCAGCCTGAGACTCAGTTCAACCTCACCAAATAAGCCATGAGCAGATTCAAGAACACTGCAACTCCACCCTTTTTCTAGTCAACCTAAAACTAAACAATCACCACATCACTCAGTGTAATACAGGCAGCACTACTGTTACTGTAAATAACAGTACAATGTTATTTACAATGTTCCCCTTTGGAAAGAAGGAGGAGAGAAAGCGAGAGCTCCACATGGCAGATAACAGTTGTCTTGCTAAAAAACTACACAACTACAGAACTACACGAAAGCTCTCAGATGACATGTGGAAGAAAGCAGTACAAAAGCATAAGCAGAATATAAAACTGAAGTGGAGGTTCTGCCTTTCCTTCTGAAAATACTATTCAAGAGATTTTTGCAAAGGATGGAGTCACAAACTGGGCCTGTTACAATATACACTTTTTATTTGCTTCCCGCTCGGTTCTAAATTGGCCCTCAAGAGATGAGAATGAAACATGTTGAAATAACCACCAAGGAAAATCAGTTAGATTCACAAACATTTACAAAAACAGTTACAGATACATCTTCAAACTTTCTAGGCTCTAAGCTTCATTTCTTGGGAAACCAAAAATCTTGACTAGGAGAGTTAGTAGAGTTACTGAGGAAGACTTCAGACAAGGACAGCACTGGCATTTAGGAAAGGAAGTCCTTTGACATGAGATAGCAGCTCTGAAACCCAAGTGCCAGCAAAGCATTAACACCTCCAGCAGCCAACTTCAATGCACTAGTGGTTACACTAACCCTTGCCAACCTCTGAGCAGTGCTCTAAGTGATGCCTCAGGGTAAAGTGGATAAAAATGCTACCGAGGAAGATGTGAATAGAAAGCATTCTTATGGAAAAACACAAATGCTTTCTACTAAGGAGTGATAAGCGCTCAGAAATAAATCCTGTGCCATACCATCTCTGTTAAGAGTGAAGCTATAAAATCTGTGGCAAGACATAAAAAGAAAGAGGCAAAATGAACTTATTAGCACCCTTTTGTGGGTTTTGGTTTCCTCCCTTCTCTCTTATTTTTGAAATCTGAACATATGTAAAAACATTGTGAAAAGTGGTTCTCTAAGGCATTCTTCCTCTAAGACCATAACTAACAATCCAACAAGCACAGAGAGAGGTTTCAGAGATTTTGTCCCATATCTCATGGCCTAAGCTGTGTTTTAGCTTGCTTCTAGGATTTACCACTGAGGTGGAATACAGTTTTTAAAGAAAAGGCAAACACTGTTATTTACACGGGAAACACGTCTCCCTGCCTACTGAAACACAAGCTCTTAAGAAAAGTGTTTATTGAAATTTAAGTATAATAAAGCAGTGGTTCAGTAGACTTCAGATATTCATGGCAGCACATTTTCAGAGGTTCTTTGTTTTGCTTTATCATTCCTGACATTTCATATAGCATGTTATAAGCTTTTGCAGGGAAACAGCACTTTTACCACAGCAGTAAATTGCATGGGTGGGAGAGGTTGATGCTAAACATTATTAAAAGATCTTCCTTTCCAAAATAAGAAATGAATGTAAAGGCATAAAATCATCTGGAAGCACAAATCCTTTAGAAAAACACCAGAAATAAATGAGGAATAGTCTGGTTTTTAATAAGAAAGTCACCTGTGCACATGTCTGTTAGCTCTGCTTACAGTACAGGTCTTCAGTGGTCAGATGAAACACTGCACTGTGATTTAACAAGACAGTACATGTAGTTTAGAAAACTTTCCAGATTTCTGTCATTTATACGTCAAAAAACTCTAGCTGACATGGCTACAGCACAGTTTTCCAAGACCCATTCCTAGGAGTTCTAAGCCCCCAAACCAAAATCAAAATCACATTTTATTTAAAATATAGATATTAATATTCACTTTTGTAGCAACACTGAGATTAACATTACTTTTAAATTCTGATAATGGCAGTTTCTGGAAATGATTTTTTGGTTTGCCTCTCCAGCCCATTTGGTGACTGCTTTGATATAGAAATTGTTAGCAGATCTATACACTCTGAAATTCTTCAGAGCAAAAGCTATGCTCCTTGTTTAAGTTCATAACTGTCAGAGGTATCTCCCAAATATCAATACATTTTCAAGCAGATTCATGTCAAGGTAAAACTCCACAAGGTCTTTTTTTGTTAGTTTGTTTTGTGTAGTTTTTTCTATTTCTTTCTTTTCTGTTGGTTTTTCCCCATCTACTGTCACTTTTCAGTTTACATAACAGGGGTGCTCTGTATTTATTTTTACGTTTGTTCATTAATCAAGTGATCCATTTTAATGGCACACATCCTTTTGAATTACTGTCCTCTGTTCAATTAACATATTTTATCCTATGTTCACTTTCTGCCAAAATGCCTAGGGTATTCAGATATTCTTTACTCTGCATGTTTTGTTTGCAGACAGAAATGAAGATAGCAGTTTCCCAAAAATTTCAAGTTAATAAATCCCTGAGTCATTAGTTGACATGGATTGTCTAGACTGTACCATTGGAATACCAGGGTGAGGACTGGCATGGCACAATTTAGCCTTCCAAAAAACCCAGGTCCTCCTTAGTCTTGGAAACTCTTGTGTTTACCTAATGGTTCCTGATAAAGAAGCCTGATCTTCTTCCTCCTGAAATCAGTGTGGGAATGGCCACTGACCTCAATAAGAACAAGGTTCCAACACCACTAACCCAAGGCTTTATTGTTTCAGTACACATCATAGGCATTAAGAAATGTGTCTCCACCTCAAAAGTAAATCCTTTGGGTGTGCAGCAGGAGATAAAACCACTTTGCGCTGAGATAGCACTTTCTGTTTCAATACATTTTACATGTGATTATGCCTTCCAATCCCTCCAGTAAGATAACCACTTCATACCACAGACTGGAAAACCAGCACAGAGTTGCTGTCACTTGCCCAGTGAAACATGGGTGACATTCCAACCCTCGGCCCCTGAGGGTCCATGCCCCTCTGCTGGAAAGTAAGCTCACAACTGTGCAACAGCCCTGTGACTAATCACCATTTCTCCTCGTGAGAACTGAGCTACAGCTCCATAATCCTTTGTTAACATCCACATCTGTGATCTGATTCCACAGAAGAAAAAGAGGCTGTTTTACTGTTCAAGGCCCATTCCCAGACTGTTGAACCTGCCTCACATATCAGTTTCCAAAAGCTTCTCCAAGCCAGCTGGGTAGAGCTTAAGCAGTGTTCCTAATCCTACAGCACATTTCTTGAAATAAAGAGTGAAACACTTGAACAAAGCACCTGTAATGAGCATCTGAAACGTCTCTGTTACATGCACCCACTTCCTCAGAGCTTCCACTGGCCACAAAATTTGGCTACAGTCAGCAGAAAAAGCAGAATGTTTATTCTTCACGCACAACTAGCAGCACATCCCTGAAAACTGCCAAGTTATATCAAGCCTGTTTCCTAGCACCCACTCCTTTTCTGCAAGACTGTCATTGTTTCCACCCTTCCTGCCCTTTTCCTCTAGAAAAACATTTCTTTTAACCTGTACCCCAGTGCTCACAAGAGATCTCTGCTATGTGCTCCATAGCAATATTCTAGGATGGTCCCTATGTCATATCAACCTTATCTGTGAGTACCTGTGCAGAAGAGACACTGCCATGATCTTCACGGATCCTGAATGCCAGACAGTTCTTCCTTTAAGTTATCCAACGTGCTCACCACTGGCAACAAACCTGCAGCACTTGAAAAGACAGAGTGGTTCGGGGCAGATTATATCAGCTTTGCTGAGCTCACCCACCTGAATTTTGTTGCTCTCCTTACAGTCTAACAAGCCACACCTGTCACATTAACGGCATCAGGATGGCTTCAGTGCTAGCAACAAAAAAAGGCATCCAGAAACTGATTTGAGCAAAGCAGACAGCTGTTAACACCACAGAATGGACAGTCTTTGGTTGTGTCCAGACTCACAACAATGCATAGGGTAAAATAGACTTCATGGTTTGGTGCAACACATGCTGTGTCCCAGGCTTCCCACTGGTTTTGTTCAGTCAGTGACACCAGTGAATCTTCAGTTTTCTACTGCTAAAGCAAGTTCTTGGTGATTTTCTTTCCTAGCCACTGCAAGAAGCCCATAAACTTAAAAAAAAAAAAAATCATCTAAAGTTGGAGAACATCTTCCTACAGTTGTTAGATAGAAAAGGCTTACTGCATGCCTTCCACTTTAGAGTGAGTCACAGTTAGTGAGCCTGTTGGAAATGCTTCACTGGCTCTTGCTTGTTCGTTCTCAACTCCTCTTTATTTCTTGAAAATATATAAAAAGAATTGGCCCGTCTGCACACTCAATCTCCCTTTTAAGTGGTGTACTTAAAACTTAAAATAATATGACAAAAATATGACTCACGTATCTTTCTGACATGTGGGATGGAGTTCTGGAGGGCACATAGTTGTGGTAAGAGGAGTTTGTTTTCCTTAGCTGGAAAGACATGAGTTATACATTACTGTGAAGCATATCATATTTACAATTGAATGTGCCCTGTTAAGACTTTCATACCCACCGACGCACAGCAGAGCTGGGGCTGCATCTGCCAAGGCAGTGAGGAGACTTTAATGGAGCACACAGAACTCTGCTGCTGTCCGGAGGAAAGCTGATAGTAAACCAACAGACACAGTCACATGGGTTAGTTATATAATTTTGGTCTTTACTAAAATAGCCAAAATGCCTGACTGTACTGAGAGAACCTCTGTGAAGGAGCTCGTGTTTAAAGTTGTGCTTCCAACTTGGGAATTAATGACTGTGGCAAGACACCCATTAAAACACTGGCTCTGGAGCTGAGAAAAACCAGTGACGAGGCCATCGACCTCGTCTGGTGATTAGGAAAGGAATGGGGCAGACTCTAATTTCACTTAAATAGAATAAAGGGTTTTTTTCCCAAAAGTCCAATCTGCATCTCTTCCAAGCTCCACCTCTTGCCCAGTCATGCATTACAGCTGCCAGTGGCACAGAACTGGTGCTACAGTCAAGGACAACGCTGCCCTTGCACTGGTGCAGCCCCTGCAGACACGGGCAGTGAGGAGGAGGTGGAGGTGAATTGTGAAGGTTGTTACAGGCGAGATAATATCAAAATAAATAAGCTATTGGCAGCCCTGCTTTCCAACATCTCCCCCGCACCGCAGGCCTGAGGTGATCAGTGACTGGGCAAAGGGCCAGGCAAGACTGAGTCGCTGCAACCAAAGACAGCTGAAGTTGTTGAAAGACCATATAAAGGTGTTTTTGTCTCAGCTATCTGAGACAGCCCCAGAACTCCACTCAGATTGCAGAAGGGAACTCAGGAGTCATGGACTTGTCTTATTATTTAAGGGATATGTTGAAAGTTACATCATTTGAGGCTCTTAAACTCAGCTGGACGCTGTATTACACCCCGAGCAAATGCCTTAGTGAGTTGCTAGACACTTTCAGCATTTATTTATTTTTCATATCACAACACAGAGTGAAATCATTCTTCAGAATGTAAATTATTAAGAATTTGTTCTAATACTGACAGCTTAAAAATTGCATGGGCTGGGTCATGGAACTTAACAGCTGGAAGAAATCCAGCTCCTTCAAACACAGGAGCTGGAACGAACTCAGATAACATCAACAGAGACATAAAATAATTTAGTACACTGAACCAGTTGTTTTATTTTTTTCCCTTATTTCTTATTCCATGTAAAACTCCTGAGATTATTCTCATTATACAATGTAAAACAGAAACTACTTAAGTGAGACAATGGATGTGAAAGTGAATAAATCTAAATATTGAAAATATAATAGCGTACTAATAAACTACAAAATTGTCTACACATATAGAGAAATTACAGTGCTAATAACAGCTTTCCATATTGATATTATCACCATAAAAAGGCTTGTATTTAGATTAAATAGCATAGTACTTAAAGAGGAGGTTCAAGAGAAAAGATACTTTAACTCAAGCAAAGGATTAAAAGTTAAGAAATAGAAGATTCTGATTACCAAAGAAGGTTTCAC
Source organism: Lepidothrix coronata (assembly GCF_001604755.1). Lineage (NCBI taxonomy): Eukaryota > Metazoa > Chordata > Aves > Passeriformes > Pipridae > Lepidothrix > Lepidothrix coronata. Next base: position 355,034 of record NW_016690472.1, read on the forward strand.
TATGAGGAAGAAATAAACATAGTCAGCAACCTTTAGGCTATGGGAAATCCTCCTGAATGGTATGTTAAAAATCGCTTCTTTTTTTTTTTAATTCACTTGACATTCATCTGAATTTAATAATTGTTTGTGCACCATAAAGAAAACACTTGCACTTGTAGTGTGAGTGGGAGATATTACAAATAACATTTCCTGAACTAGTTTCTACTGACAGGAGGATCTACAGTGGGATTAAGTGAACAGAGCATAGCCTAAACTTCCCATAAACCAAAACAAAAGGTGTCACAATATTTTATAGAGATCGGTGTATATATATATATATATACATACACATATATATACATATATATCAGTTTTCTGGCAGCGAGCTGCTCTTCATGACATTTAGCAGCGAGGTACTGATCACTTAATAGAAGATGGATAAAGATGACTGGGGATTTATCGCCCTCTTGTGAATAGGGAAAAAGTTGCAACCTTTCCAAGAATGAAAGCAGCAATTGTTGCTGCTACTAATGAATCCCGTAGTAAAAACACATCTGTACAACTAATAAACAGAAATTCTTACTAAAGGTAGGCCCACTGATTACTGCAATAATCTATAATAATTTTATCAGAAAAGGATAAATTGCAAAACAGAAAAGAATTCAAATCAAATCATACCAAGCAAGATCTTTTTCCATTTAAACAGGAAGACAGCAATCTAAATTCCACAAAATCACCGCCTAAAGTACTGATGTCAAACGGCATAGACTAGCTCGAAGGTGTGCTAACCCTCCATGACTGCAACCCCAAAACATCCTTCAAAGTCAAAGTGAACAGGAGGATGAAAACATCTTTATTTGCCATGCAGAACATACGGCCTTTCAGCTGCAATAAATAATCGTGGGCCTAAGTGCAAATTTTTTTTGTGAAGTTCGCAGTCAGGAGCAGGTGTGTCTTGGTCCAGCACTCCACTGCAGCTCCAGAAGAAAACAGGCTAGCTCAGCACTGGGAAGCCATTGGACCTCTACTGAGTTATTTTTAAGGATCTTCCCCTTTGTGGCATTTCTTTCTTCCCTTCTACTCTGCACCCACTCAGGGTGTTGCTGCTCCTTCCCTTCTCCTTCTCTGTCTACCATCCCTCTCCTTTCCCAAGAGACCACTGAAATCATGGTAAAAGCCATAAAATATTCAGGCAAAGCCACCCCCCCCATCTGACAAAACTAAGTCTGGGCAGCTACATCATCCCTTCCCTCTGCTTTGCCCTTCTTCATGCACCCTTTAACCAACTAAATAATCTAAAGGGAACGTTTCCAACCTAAATAACTCTGCTATTGCTCACTCCCACACACTTCTCTATGTTCCCTCATCAGACAGAGTGCCCACAATCCCCCACCAGTTTCCTCTCAGGCTCAGCCTGTGACAGAACCATAGGATTACCCAGGCTGGCACGGGCCCTTCCTGGGTGCGTGCACAGAATATTCACTGTGTTAACACAAATTCATTCTGTTCTGTTACCACATCTAATAACAAGGTGGCTCTCTCCTGTACATCTGCAACAAGGAAACCTCACCAAAACTCTCTCCTGAGATTAGTATCAAGACATAATATCAAGAAGCCAAGTGCCATTTGATCATAAGCAACAGAGGACCCTCACCCTGAAAAGCAAGAATAACACTGTCTTAGAGGAATCCAAGAGCTTCTGTCTTGGATGCACTGCCTTCACTAATTTATAATAAATAAAGCATAAATCCTGCCCAAATGAAGGCATCACTGAGTCCTTCTAGCACAACATAATAACCATTTCCCTGAAAAGCTATGTATTAATACCACTTAGCATAATAAATATTTAAAATGATACTGCAGTAAAGAATACAAATTCACCTATGTCTTTCCTGTTCTTAGTAGTGACTCTTAATAAACACAGCTTTATAGCTGCTATATTTAAATGCAATTAGTTCCATATATTTCCAGCTTAATAAGAAATAATACATATTCATTTCTGCTCATTAACAGTCAGTATATAACTCTTAGCTAATGAACATTCAATTATGTTCTCTGAATACATTGTGGGATAAATTCTCTTTTTGTTGCTCATATCAGTTCACTTCAATTCAGTTGCTGCTAATTAAAATCCTTTTGCCTCATGTAGACAAACCTGGTTTTTTTTGAGTCCCTGGAGACTTTTTTAAGAGTTCTGTTTTATCTTTATGTACAGTCAGCTCCCTAATTAATGCTTTAAATAGGGTAAACTTTACTGAGGCTCCTGGGTTCAGTTCAAAGGAAAAAAAAAAAAAACAACCGTTAATTTTATATCTCATTCTCACACAAATCACTGGAGTCTCTCTTTTTCTTGTAAATCTACTTTTTTTCTTTTGTTTTCAAGTGAATTCAATAATCAGGGAAGGTACCAGTTTGAGAGCACTGGGAGTTGGAGATCCCCCGTCATCAGTCAAGAGCTTTCAGAGGAGCAGAACAGAAATTCTTGTCAAGTTGTCTAGTTCTGCAGCCAGCTCAGGTGAGGAAGGAGGATTCTCCAAGGGGACATACCCAACGGACTCCCTGAGATAATCCTACCTTTATTTTCACTCAGCATCAGCAAGAGCCAATGCTATTCTCTCATGAGTTGTTCACAGAGCTGGCTCAGCAATCTGTCTGCCTGTCTAGGACCGAAAATTTAACCAAGTCCTACTTACTCCACTGAGACTGTAACACCACGCAAGCCAAGCACTTACTGAAGTGCCTCCCTTTGCGGAGGTCGTTATCAGGCATGATTTGCTAAATGAAGTGATTAGGATCTTGCCTCTGATTTTACTTGCCTTATGTCCATTAAGCAGTGCCCAGGGAAAGGAATTAAGCAGAATAAGCTTGACCTGCCCCTATGGGCTGGGATGCTTAACAGCCTGGGGACAGCAACTTCTCTCTGTTAAAAACAGCCAGAAACAACTCTCAAACTGAAAACTTACCAGGCAAACACTGTGAACCTTATGTGTATCAATATAAGGGATATAACACTAACACAGAAAGTCTAATATTTAGGGAAGAAGGGAAAGAGACAGAGAAAGTAATGTCTGTAATAGAAAATATTTAGGAATACCCAGGAGAAAGGTTAGATTTAGGGGTGTTTCAGTTCTGCCTAACGTTAAATGAAAACTCCAGTGCTGCCCTACCTGCTGCGTGCAGCAGCACTACACGGCTGTGCCAGGAGATGGCGGATTTTTGTCAGACGCCAGCAGGAAGCAAGTCGAACACAAGCAGGTTTTCAATTTCTATATCAAAAATGCCTTTGTGTGTGTGCTTTTTAAAGGTAAAAAAACCCAGCCCTAACCAGAAAAACTAAACAGGTAAATGTTAAAAAGGGCGAGTTCTTTTAGCTTCTCGTTCAGATTCGGAATTATTGATGGAAGAGTTTAAAAAAGTTTGCAAAGATTTCATATTCTGCAGTATATGATTTTGCCTACCCCACATTTTACAGAGTTGATATCTAATGGAATTACTTTGAAATTACTATAAACATTAAAATCATTATGATAAGAAGATAATTTGGAGTATATTTTTACAAAACACAGGAAGAGAGTAAACTGTCCCAAAGGCAGCTACGATGAGGCAAAAGTCTTAGTCTGTTTTAAATCGTATATATACAATTTATGCTAAAAACTATAAAGCTGCATACACTTTAAAAAAGGCTGTGTCTGTTTATAACAGAGAAAAATCCCTGTCTTACACTATGGAAATGTGTACTGGATTTTCATGTATTACTGATATGATTCACTTGGATTGTATGCAGAAGCTACACCTGCTCCAGGGCTGATTTTCTACAGTTTCTAGGCAGAATCAAGGGTATAGGGTAAGCTCTTCAGGGAAAGCATACATTGTCCCAGTGATCTGCAGAAGTAAAGCTGTAGCTTCAACCTAGAAAAATTATGACTATGCTACTACTCCCTCAATGCCCATCTTTAGTACCACGTGTACCTCCTTGTGAAAGAAAGATTACAGATATCAGCTTTGCAAAAGCTTGGTGGTGTTTTCTGTTAGTGGGCCATTGATCAGGGTTCATTTTACCACAGATTCACAGAGTGAAAAGGAATTACTATTAAAAAGAGATGCTGATACCAATTTAGCCAAAGCATCACATACAATCGCACCTTGTCACCTGTTCTGAGCATTAAAGCTTTTTTTTTGCACTGTGCTTGTATTTTGGTACCTGTGATGTTAAGCCTTTTTAATGGTGCTATGGCTAATCAGCCTTAGAAGAGTCTGAAGTTTATAATCAATATTATTGGTTTTAAACACATGTACAATGCTTCACCGGAAGCATTAATCTGCATAAGAAAAGCATCGTGTCTGCAAAGCCACATGTTTTATTATTTCCCAGTTCTAGGGCTCAGATTACTATTGCTGCTTGGTAAGGACAAGTGCAGTGGTTTTTAGAACTCTGCATTGTAAATTACAAGTAATTGTTCAGAAATGGATTTAAGTGTTATCACGTATCACAGTGTGAGTCAGAGGATCAGGCTAGTGACAAAAAAGCAGACACTATTACATAATGATATAATAATATAATTTGTTAGAAACGAAGTAATTCTTCCTGCCCACTCAGTTGCACTGGTCAGTCCTCCTAGCAGTAGTATTTCCAGTTTGGGTACTTCAAGAAAGATGTGGACTCACTGAAAAAAAGCCAGAGGAAAGCTTTGAGAACACTCAGATATCTAGAAACTGTGAGAGAAAACCTGAAAACATTAGTCTAGTGAAAGCTTAAGAGAATCATAACACTACACAAGTGTGCAAAAACTAGCAGAAAAGAGGAAAGGGAACAGATCTTGTGTGCATTGAGGATAAGTATCATCTGCAATGAGATTCTTCTCAGACACAGAAAAAGTCATTTCAAGGCATTACTAGAGAAGTGCTGGAATGGATCAGCTATGGAAGTCATGGGGTTTTAAAAAGACCTTGTACAATCATCTATCAAGAGTGATGGAGGTAGAATTGATCTCTCTCCTTTGGAGCTCTCCCTAGCCTTACTCTCTGTGACAATTGTGCTGATCTGGTTCTTACACAGCTCTCTGGTTTTAGAGAGGACAGTGCTGGTTGCAAGGACAGGCAATCAGAGGGAGACCCTGGAAACCAGCCAAGGGAAATCCTACACTCATCAAGCTTCCATTATAGGCAAGGGTTCAGTTAGCCCAAATATATCACCATGATTACTGCTTAAGCACCTGCAGTTGCAAAACACAAATAATAATTTTATTATAATTAAGTTTTATTAATGCTGATGATGTCTTTGTGGAAGCAGACACGTCAAAGTGGGAACTGAACTATGAGACATTTATAATTATTTTTGTTACAGCAGTATGAATAGTCCAGCAACATGCAGAATAATGTTGTGTCAGGAAGTACTAATACTTCTGTGTGAAGGAGAAAGGGAAAAGCACCTTTCTCCTTTGGTTCCTTCTCTTCTGGTTCAAAAAGTGTTTGAACCAATGTCATGCAGGAGGCCGGAGCTCTTAGACCAGCGCTCTCTGCACGCACAGACCGGTGGCTCAGCCCCACCACTGAAGCGGATGTCCGTGAGAACCCAAAAGCCTGTTTCCTAAATATAGCCAGGCTGGAACTTCCTTTTGGGTTGAAACCAGCAGCAGCGGCATTTACCCTGCCAGGCTGGCTGTCAGAAGGCGCCGGGAGCGGTGTTTTATGGCACTGCGAGTCCTGCAGAGGCTGCTCGTGTGGCAGCCCTAAGGGCAGGCGTGCGGCAGGAGATGGCAAGGGCAAGGCTGCAGCGGATCTATAGCCCTCAGCTACTCCGGACCACAGTCTCTGTACCAGCCTTATGCAGTGCTGGGAATGCACCATCCTCCTAGAAACGACCTCTGTCCCGCGCCGTGACCGCGCTCGCCCCTCTCCTCTCTCGCGTAGATCCCAGTGCTTATGAACATCCCCGAGCGACACCGCACCGCACACTGGGCTCGGCCAGGGGCAGGGGGCGGGCAGGGATGGCCGGGCAGCCCCGCCTGACCCGAGGGTGCCCCGCGGTCCCGCAGAGCAGCCGGTCCCCGCCCGCCCGGGCTCACCTGCCCGAGGCGGGGCTCCCGCGGCCCGTGGGCAGGGCCGGCCCCGGGCGCCGCCGGCGGCTCATGCGCAGCCGCCCGGGATGGCGGCGGAGATGGCGCCGCGGGTGCTGCCGCTGCCCAGGCAGCAGAGCTTCGGCCCGCCCACCGTCCCCAACCCCTTCGTGCACCCGGGCCGCCTCGGCGCCGGCGACAAGCTGCGGGTAAGGCTGGCGGCGCGGGCGGGAGGGGCCGCCGGGGCCGGGCCGGGACTGCCCGGGGCTGGGATGCGCATCTGAGCGAACGGAGCGCGGCGGGCGGGGCGGGCACGGCACCCCCGGCACTGCTGTCACCCCCGGCAGTGCTGTCACCCCCGGCAGTGCTGTCACCCCCGGCAGTGCTGTCACCCCCGGCAGTGCTGGCACCCCCGGCAGTGCTGTCACCCCGGGCAGTGCTGTCACCCCCGGCAGTGCTGGCACCCTCGGCAGTGCTGGCACCCCCGGCCGTGCCCGTAACACCGGCCGTGCTGTCAGCCTCGGCAGTGCTGTCACCCCCGGCCGTGCTGGCACCCCCGGCAGTGCTGCCCGGGCGCGGCTCTAAACCAGCGGCGCGTTCCGCGCTC
>NW_016690472.1:361852-448769 GCF_001604755.1 Lepidothrix coronata
CGCCTGCCGGGGCCCGGCGCCGCCGCGACCCCCGAGCCCGGAGGGAAGGGCAGCGACCCTGACACTGTCACACATCTACCGCTCCTGGCTTGGCCGCGAGCAGGCAGCGACTAAGAATACTTCCTTCCCCTCTAGTTTGCTTCCTGATCTAGTCTAGAGATAGAGAGCACATACATGAAGAAGTTTTGTAAACGGTCGAAGATGCACTTTTGTAAAAAAAGTCACTGTTTTTTGAAATTAAGTTCTTCAAGCCAGCACTCTCCAGAGTCCACAAACTGAATGCTTGCTCGACACACACACGCAGAGGCTGATTGACTTAAAACTTTTGGCACAAGATTTACAACAAGCTTTTGAAAATATTTGCGCAGTCATTGCCAATAACACATCATTCCTAGAGAAAACAAGAGTCCTGTTTCAAGAATGAAACACTGTCCATCAATCCATTACATCAGGTACTTCAGCTCTAGAATAAAGATGATAACTTCTCTCTGATATGAAAAGCTAAAATAGAAAGTAACTTTTTTTCAGTCATCCTGTTTCAGATGCTTAGCTTTCTTTAGGCTGATTTGGGGTTGGGGAGGTTGGTTCCATACATATATTGTACAACAAAAAAGGGTCCACAAATTCCACTGGGTTACTGACTGGCATCATTGGGTGATCTGACCTGAATGCTGTCCCAGTATGGCTTGTGTACAAGCACACACAAGACTTACAGGATACTCATGCAATTAAGAAAGCAGAAAGTATTCCTGGGCTTTAATTTTTAAAAACAGGCTCTAAAAATTAGCTGATGAACCAAACATAAACTGACATATCAGTGAGGACAATGAGGACATCAACATATAAGTGGAATTGCAGCATTTTCTGCTGATCCTTGTAAATATCTGAGGCTGATGTACAACTAAATATTTTATGTTTCATATAGCTCTTCAAGTTATAAACAATGTTTGCCCTGAAGGTAACTGGGTGGAGGAAATGTGAGAAACCTGGAAAACAATTTCAAATCCTTTTATCCCCTATGTTTTACTAGCAGCCTGGAACACACTTCAAGTGCATCTGAATCAGTAGCTTTAGGCATGAACCCTGAGGTAAGGAAACTAGTTTCTTAATGAGGTTCCAGACATGGACAGCTTTCCATGCTGGCTGTTCTTTCTAGAGGATGCGCAGACTACTTTCGAAAGCTTGCATTTTTAAGCTACAATTACCGTTTTAGCTGTAATAAATATATTCTACTTTTTTCCCTCAGGAGGTAGGGTTGAAAAATATAATTATGTCTTCAAGCAAGATGCATTCCATACGGAGCTCCATAATGCACCTGGAAGGAAAAGAACCTGGCTGGGTCAGGGCCTGGTGCTAGTCAGCTTAGGAGCAAAACTGTAGTAGTCACAGAATTGCAAAGCAGAAAATCACAAGACAGAGAACCTTCTCATGTTGTGGGTTGTTCCCTTCTGTTCTTTGCCCCCTACAGTCATAAAGACTGGGATACTTCCTACTGACTGCTTTGTCCTGTCTGCTCCTCTATTGCCCAGCAGTGTCAGTCAAACCAGCTGGGAATCATGGCTTTACCAGAGAGTGTTACTATAAATTCCAAAAAAGGGAAGTGTCCCTTCTCTTTCCATTTATGTCAAGTGTAGTGTTTCTCCATTCTTGCATGTTAAAGGACAGTTTTGTTATATCCTCCCTATTCTATGCTATTCCTTTAACATATACCAATGAAAACATACCATTTCAAAACCCTCTATGGGACCCCAAAAATAGGATTTCCATACGTTGGTGAACTCCTTCAGTGTGAAGGCTGTTGTGTGGCTGAGGAACAGTGCTTGAAAGTGAGACAGGCTAGCTGTTTGCATTTCATTCAGCTTCAAATGTACGAACAGGTTGTAGCCAGACTGAAAAGTGGAGTGAGAATATTTTACAATTTCTTGCCAGTCCCTGAACTGCTGATAGTTTACCAACCAATGAGACTTCTGCCATTCTTTGGAATATGCAAAGCAAAAATCAGTTTTGCTGTGCTAAACATCTACATGTGCCAAACAAGATCTTAAAACAGTTGTTCAGAAACTTCTGATCTCCATCCTCTGACTGAAGTTGGCTGCAATTCATCATCGAGATTTTTTTCTGGTTTTTAGTTTTAGTTCTGTTCATCCTGATTGTTCACGTGCCATCCTAACTTCTGAACTGCGACTGCAAAGCACAAATTCCAGTTAAGTCATTACTGGATTCCGCTTTATTCTGAAGAGATGCTCAGTGGATTTCTGCAACTATGTAATGGCACAACCAGCATGCTAAAAGCAGTATTTTTAACCCCATGCTTGGAAGCAAGCAGCTAGACTGCCTGAGAGCTGTGACATCCTCTGGGCACTCACAGAAGACCCTGCCTAGCTCAGCATATGCTGCAGTGGGGGACTGTCCATATGAGCACAGATGTCAGAGGAGTTCAGTTGGAGTTGGGCTTTGTTCTGGTCCCCAACCTGCTCTGCTGCTGAATCCTGGACAACTTGACAGCAGCTGAATTTCAAACTGAATTCTGTGGCTTTCTGGTAGACCTGCTTTTCCCCTTCCCAGGTTCCTGCCATCAGTGACAGCATAATCCCATGTACTGATCAAGGGTTAGTCAGCTATGGGAGTGGGACCTGGACTGCCAGGACTGTCTGCAAGAATTGCAGTGACAGGATATGCAGTTACTACAGACACAGTAAACAGAAAGTACACAGATGATTCAATATGCAGGAAGAGGTTCTTTGAATGACTCAGAATTATTTTCTTTGTGATTACTGTACACAGAAACTGGAGTGACTCCGACCCTACTTAGTAGTTACTAAACTCTGTATTTTCTTTTGTATGTTTTTCTCCTATGCTTTCTCTTTTCTAGCCTACCTTGACCTTTCTCTTTTCTGTCCTTTTCTTACCCTAGTCTGTAGCTGATGAAGCAGAAACCAACTCTGCCTCATTTCACTGACCTAGAAAGCCAATAGCTTGCATCAGCAAATCAGTACCACCTGTGCATCTGCCTGAAATAGATTAATGAATTTATTAAAGTTTTGAGGAAGGAATTGTTTTTGCTATTGCATCCTTTATTTTTCATTGTAGTTCAGTGCATATATATTCTTTTTTCCATAAAGAAAAAAGTTACTTTAATTCAAAACACACAGATTTATGCTTATGCTGCCCATTTAGGATAACTGAATGCAGCTGAAATGTTGAACTGGGACTATAGATCATAGTACAGGAAGATGCATGTAGAGAAAAAAAGACACATCTAATTTTGGGAGGGAAGCAAGGAGTCTTGGTTGGTTTAACTTCCTACCTGACTTTTTCAGATTCACCACAACTGGCACCAGAGCAAGTGGGAGCAATAGATCTCCAGGGTCACATCTGTTATGCCCAGCTATCAAACCCATTTCATGATCCAGAGCAGTCCTTTTCCTCTTGTCCATTAAGTTATGGTTAAAATTCCATAGCTAGCTATATAGAACTGTTATATAAAAGAAGGAAATAACCACACCTGAGTGTTCAGATCTCTCCTGGAAACACATGATATGGCAGTGCTTGCAGAACATAAAGTGTACCTGCTTCACATGCTTATCCACATGTACCCCCTGTCTTGTTTGGTCTGTTGTCACAGAACTGAGTCCCAAAGGCCTAAATTCATTTTAATCCTCATCCATGTCAGAGGGTTTAGAGCCAGATGGCAAAGCCTCTCCTGAATATTGACAAGAGGACAATAAGAGGATGTTACATGAAGGTGGAAGGGATTTGGTGGGGAGGGAAAGGATCATGCTGGTGAAAGGAAAATTGGAAGCAACTGACTAAATCAAGGAATTGGATAAATAATACACTAAGATGCTTATTCTCCAAATATACTACAAACACTTGTTCCTTTTTAAAGAAAATATGTAAATTAAAATACAATGTGTTGCTTATTAATCACAACTCTAGGAAGTTGCAAAATGTTTTGTAAAACTGACTTATTAAAAACCTTGCTTTTTCTCTAGAGTAAGAGGCCATTGTTAAAGAGCTGACTAGAAAGTCTGATTTTGAGAAAGTAACACTGCTGTTCAGTTGTAGACTTTCTTAAAAAATAGTAAAGCATAAAAAATCGTAAGCTCACAAGCAGAAGCTAAATTCACATAACTCTTCTTCAGTAACTTCTCCCATATATCTGAAATGGTAGAGCTGTCAGTCTGTGACCAATGATACATTCTCATGCAAGTTTTCAGGGACTTTTAGAAACATAGCCAAAATAAATTTTAAAAAAAAAATCACTATTACAGTTCTGCTTGGGTATGTATTGTTTTGTGCATATGTTTGCACACGAGCTGGTCCTCATCAGTGAGTGGGAGCTGAGCTGGATTAGGTGCCAAAGGGAGTTGAACCCTTTACTGGTTTACCAGGAATGCTCTGCTATGACTTGCACCTGCTAACACAGCTCACCTGCCTCCCAAAGACCTGGGCTTGCTCAATCTGCACAGTGATGTGTTGCACCATAAAAGCCAACCTTCAGGATATAGTTTCTAACCTAATGTGCTGGGATAAAACAATTAAGAACTTCTCCCTGCACCAAAGCTGCCTGTGGTGCAACATTGTGCCAGTACACCTGTTTTCTGGAGCTGTGCATGAAAAAATGCAAGCTAAAAATTCCTTTGAGAGGTGCTGAGTATGATATTTGAGGATTATTTGCACCCAGAGCAGCTGAAAACTGCATTTTGCTTAAGTCCCAGCTAGGGGAAATGATGTTGTGTTGTGTGTGCACAGCTCCCAGAAGCAGTGGTGAGGATCACTTTCAGCAATATTGTGACTCAACATGAGATTTGTCATTTGAAAGGGCAAGAGTACAATTTAGTCATCTTAACAATCCCACTTGGCTTCTAGACAGGCAGCTAGTGGCAGAAGACTCTGGAGTGGAGATATGTGTCAGCTGGGCAGGGTCATCCAAGCTGGTTGTGTGCTGCAGACTGAACCAAATATAAACTAGAGCCAACAAATGTTGTTTACTCTTTGTGTCTAACAACATCCAAGCCAAAAACCTAAATACTCAGGTATTCCAGTTCTACCTGAAATGGGAACTCAAAAGTGAAAATGAAATACCAAGAATGACTTCCCATAAGAACCTTTAATCTTTAATGCTTTCCTTACTGAATCACATAGCAATAATGTCAGTATTTTAAAGTCCTTATAAGGTAACTACACAGATAATAGTGTCATTCCTGCTGATACCATTTCTTAAGATTTTTCCCCTCTCCTTTTCCAGAGTGTTCTGCAGGGGATTATTTTGCTACCCCTCCGTGCCACATGCATCGTATTCATTTTACTGCTAGCTTGGCTGTTTGCATCAATTGCAATATTCTGTCAGCGTGGAAGAGGATCTGTGCCACTGAAAGGATGGAGAAGGTAAAAGGTCTAAAGCATTCTTCCCTCTCACTCCTCCTTTTGATTAAAGAGGATTCCTCAATGACATCTTAGTTTTACCCATTTAGAGGAAGCAGCTTTTTAATGAGTGTATTTTACAATAGTGGAGCTTTTTAAATAGGTAGATTTTCAGTTGTCTTGAGGCTAAAAAGAAATTTGTATAAAAATCTTTATAGGCTGTTTGTAAGCCAGAACTTATTTTACTAATAATACTAATAGAAATATTTGAGAAAAGAAACTCATTAAGAAAAGTATTTCGTAACATTATGTAGGTTGAGTTTCTGTGTAGCTTTTGTAATTTCTGCTATGACAAAATTAGCTTTGACAGCTCCTCTGCTAGCTGCATTGCCCTTGAAGTGGTATTTTACAGCTGCTTCTGTGGGTTCTGGGTTTCAGTCACTCAGCTTATGACCTCAGAGTAATGAAGTTCTCTTTTAGCTACAGTGCATTGTAGCTGCAAGGAGGAGGAGGAGGAGACACAGGAAATGAATTCTTACAAGTCCAAGAGATTACAGAGTCCCATGAAAGGAACATGTCCCTTATGGTGGGAACATATTTCAGTAAGGGAACACTGTCATTTAATCTTACGTGTTTAAAATGGTTGGTAAAAGAACTGTATCAGTTACCGAAGTTCTTACAAAAAAACCCACTGAATCTGCTAATTACTCCCCTCACAATAATGTTATGCTGCAATGATATGTATGGCAAGAGAAATAGTGTACCTGGGAGGAGGATTTCACAAGGTGCTGCACGTTGCCTTGTGTTTCATCAGGAAAAGGTGATCTTCCCTTCCCTACTTCCCCTTTAGCCCTACATTTCCCGCTGCCCTGTGTCAGGCCCCAGTGCTGGTTAGAACTAGGAAATCTGTTATGGGCTTTTCTTTTAAAGTACAGAAGAAATACTGACTGTAAGATGGATGATATTTTTGTGTTTCTGTTTACAAGGAGGATGATCCGGACAACCCTGTCAGGCCTAACTCGTACCGCGTTCTTCATAATGGGTTTCCAGGTTAAAGTAAAAGGGAAAGTAGCAAGTCTCCCAGAAGCCCCAATCTTTGTTGCAGCTCCTCATTCAAGCTTTTTTGATGCCATTGTTTGTGCCCTAACTGGAATGCCATCAATAGTGTCTAGAGCAGAGAACCTGTCCACTCCGGTATTTGGCAGTAAGTATACATGAAAAAAACAAAGCGAAACAAAAAAGTTACAAGTCAGCAACTTGACACTGGGCCAAAAATTTAACCTCTTGAAGTGATTTAGAGGCAGACTTTAAAGTCCTTAGATTCCAAAGATACTGACAAATTATTTCCAGTGAAATTTCTGTGACGTTATCTTTCTGAATTGGTAAATATGTCTAGAAGTATGCTGTTTCTTTTCAGGTATGAAATATAATATCACTTTAAACTTGGCTTTATACTGAAAGCATGTTTTGCAACTGCTCAGGCTAGAAGCTTTCTCTTTAGTTCTCCCAGTAGGTAGCTCAAGAAATTTTTGACTGCTGTCTTTTAACAGTGTGGCCCATAAATGTAGAACACAAATTGGTGAAGGTTATTTCAAAAATAGACCCAAACTACAGCAGTCTGGAAAATACCACATTTATAAGTTTAAACTTGTAGGCACTGTTATGGATTTTTTTAATGGGAGCAAGACCAGGAAGGAAGAAGAGAGGAGTTACTCAAAAAGGAAATGCAGAGAATGGAAAAGATCAGATGACTCATGCTTCTATTATTTTCTCCTCCTTTTGGCACAAAAAGAATCTCTGTTTTCATTATTGCTGGAATCAGCTGTAGACTTCCTGCTGGCTATACAGTAACTCAGAACTAAACTCAGCAGGCAACATAGCAAAGTGTCTTTGTAAAAAATAAGCTAACAGATAATATATGGATTTTAACTTAAAAGCACAGGACTGGGACATAGAAAATAATTCTTTATCAGGTCTCATCACATTTTAATAGGTCCACACATTATGATGCAAATTCCTGATTAAATGAAGGGGTTTTTTTCTGTAATTAACACAGAAGTTGTGCATACTATGTAACTGAAAATGGAAGGCTCAAACTACTTGTTGGGTGCAGTCTGCATGAGTTAGGCCTGAGTGTGGCCCATGAGTAGAGACCCTGTCAGGTCCCTCTCTTAGAATTGTGTGGAAATGCTCAGTGAAAAATAACAGCAATATTATTAGAATGTGTTTGGCTGAATTTCAGATGTTTATAATTACTGTAAAGCTCCTCAGCTGGCAGTGTAGCTGTGTCTTCTGTGTCTTACTTCCCATTTTGCAGAAGGAGGAGAATAATAATACTCTTATCAATTTAGTCTAGAAGTTGTTTATGTGGAGTCTGTCTCCTGGTACAAGACCAAGTTTTTGCTACAAGGAAGCCCTGAACCCATGTGTTTTCTCAACACCAGTATGAGACACCTATTTTTTATCTCTTTCACAGCAATTTTGAGTTCCCTTCAGCCTGTAGCAGTTTCTCGTCAAGACCCTGATTCCCGGAAGAGCACGGTTGCTGAGATAACTAAACGGGCATTATCCAGAGGCCAGTGGCCACAGGTAATAAATAAACAGCAGGAGACTTGCCTTGGTGTATGTGAGTCAGTATTCTGAAGGCAGCTCGTGGGTGAGAAGCCAGGTTGGGAAGCTGTGCTCACAACAGTCAGGGGATGAGCAGTTGGTGAGATGGGTAACCCAGACTGTCCAAGCTCCAGCACAGACAGCTCAAAACAGCAGTTCTTCACATAGAGAATAGCTGAGGTGGAGCTCAGTTTGCTCTTTAGGTTAATAATGCTCTAAACCTACAAATACACTGTCACGCCAAGCTGCTGAAAAAATATAGTCATTGACACAAGGCCTTTCTCCAAAGATATCCTCTGCATATTTGTGTATAAAGTCATGCTCTGTGTTTTGAATTAGTTCTTGATTTCTTGAGGGTTAACTTCCTTAAAATAAAAACTGAAAGTGACTGGTTCAGTAGCTAAAGTCACAAGGTGTCTTTAGTCATAGCTGGATACCTCCTAAATGACTAAGTAAGAAACGTTAACTTTTCCTTCACTGTTGTTCCACTGAACGGCTTTTGAAGAAAAGTAAAAGATGCAAGTGAAAATAATAGACGTCAATAGCAGGTATCTCTGTGACAGCTAAACCTGCTGTCTACTGCTCTACTTTCTGAACAGTCTCCAGAAACAGAGACCATTCAAGTAGGGAAGACCAACACTTGACAGGTTTTTTTTTGTAATGGCATTGTTTAGACACTTCATAAGCACCTTACAAAAAGCTTTTTAGCATTTTGGCTACATTAATTTGACTCATAAATGCATTTTTCTAAGCTGCTGTAAACACTGTTAGAGCTTCCATTATCTTTTTCAATTTGTCAGTTATAGGGAGGACTTTAAACATTCACATGTCAAAGCTAAGAAGACTTTTTTTTTTTAAATACTGTGCTTACAAACTACACTGATGCTTAAGATTTGCTAAGCTGTTATGGATGAATGCCCTGGTAGACCTAATCTTTGCTGAAAGCAGAATGGGGAGGAAAGGGAAATGGGCTCCACACCAGTGCTGCACTTGGGATAATACCTACATATATATTATGGCATAAATAGTCCATGAGTCAAGTCATCTGGGAATCTCCAGGACAGAGTCAGCAGTACAACTCAGGGTGTCACTGGGTAATTCCTAGTCCTGTGCCCTGGCCACACCTTCCTCCTATTCTTTTTTTTTTCTCTTTTTCTTGAGAAACTTGACCACAAGATGATGTCTGTCATACCATCTTCAGCGTGCCTGGGCTGCATTCTCTTAGCATGATAGAAAAGAAAGAGCAGCTGGATTCCCTCTTCCCTCCTCTTAAAACCCAAACACAAAAGGCTAGGCACCCTTATTAATAGCATGAGGTTCTGATTAGGGCTTCTCCAACCCTGTACCACAACAAAGAGGAAGGAGGGAACGATTACTTACTCTTTGATCAACCTGTTTTCTGGGGATTAGGACATAGGCTAAGCAGAATCATACCTATGTTTGTGTCCATAGCCCCAGTGAATGATTTCTGATGACAGAATCTCTAGAGGACTGATTGTAAATCAGTGTGTGCAGCTGCCTCTGTCATAACCTGAGAACAGTCTGTGTCTCTTGGGTGTGACCTACTGAGGCCCTTTCTCATCTAGCCTTGGCCTTTTCATTTGGACTGAATTGGGAGCACACCTTGAACACTCTCAATCCAGACCAGTTTTTGTCCTGAGGTGTTTTTGGAATGCTGCTCATGATCCTGTAGTGATATGAGAAATACAAAGCTTTCCCATATTCCACAGGGGGCTGGGTTCAGTGTGTCCCACTGCAGCTCACAGTGCACCTCATGCAGTATCTCAGACACTAGTTCAGAAACCTTCTGGGTGTTGGGGTGTGTGAGTCATTCAGGTTCAGAGGCTGCTGTGGGGTGTGATGCCTCCAGAGCTCTGCCTCACAGACACACATGCTCTCTGTGCCTTTTGCTGCTGCTGCTCAAGCTGACATCTCATCCCAGCTGGAATCTCACTCGTGTTGATGACATCTGTGCCTGTAAATGCTCAAGTACCTCATGCACTTCCTGTCAGCCCAGTTATATAAGGAGCTGCTGGCAGCAGGAGAGGAACAGTTCTCCTATCATTACCAACACTAAAATTTCAAGTGAAACACTTAAAGTCTTTTGTACTACAAAGGCCATTCCCCTCTCCTATAAAGCATTTTTTTTCAAATTAAGATGGGCCAGGTTAATAATATTGTGAGCATCCTTCATTTATTTGTTCATTTCCTTTTGAAACAGTGATGATATTCTTCTGATACAGTACAACAGGTCACAGAGCTTGCATAAAGTCAGCCTGTGCATAACAGAAGCTAAAGTGTAATCTTTTTATGAAATATGTGGATGTATATATATATATATATTTCTCTCTCTTTAAATCCAAGATACTGATTTTCCCAGAAGGCACCTGCACAAACCGATCTTGCCTGATCACATTTAAACAAGGTGAGATATTTTGTCACATTGTTGTTGGAAAATAATCTGTGATTATTAATATGTAGTTGTAGTAAGGATGTACTTCTGCAGGTACATCATCCACAACAGCACTATAGTAATCCCTTACATTATTAAAGTTTCAGTAGCACTAAACCCCCTCTTTTATACTAGACAGCTTACTTTTCTGATTTGTATAGGCTGCAAAATATCTATGACATATATAATTAGTTGGTTGGGTTTTTTTCTGGGTACAGTTTTCATCTAATTTATTTACCCATAAAGGTAACTGTGATTGTTATGAGATGAACGTATGAACTCAGCTTACAGTTGTGCAACCTTAGATTCCTGTAAATTTTGCTGTGCAATCAGGTTATGAAATGTCTTTGCCTAGTGCTTAGCGAGCCAGGACAATAGATTTTTAACACAGGAAGGTGTTAAAGATGGCATCAGTGATCACTAGATTGTTGTGTTGCACAGTTAGAGCCATGTTGCTCTCCTTTCTTAACTGTTTAGGTAGCAAAGTTACAAACCACTGCTGTGTGCTCAGATCCCCGTCACTTATGAACATAACAGAACAGAGAAGGAGTCAGGAAATGTTCAACAGCCTTGTGAGCATCTAATCCTTTGAAATGAATGCCAATCAATGGGGAGATAATACACAGAAAATTACTTTGAACAATCCAGGAATCTTAGACAGCTTTCTCCTTGAAATGGAGCCTAACCCTTTTCTGTCCTGACACCTTGCTAGTTGTGCTGCTGATCTAAAAACAAATAAACAAACAAAAAAATCAAAACAAACGACAACAAAAAAAACCCTAAACAAGAATAATAATACTTCTCATTCTCCTTGCCTTTTTAAAAATGTCTTCTGCTAGATACTAGGTCTAAAATGAAGCACTTAAGACTCTCAATTGCTGCATTAAGCTCAGTCATAACAATCAGTTCTAATTTGTGGCTGCAGGTGCCTTTGTTTCACGAGTCCCTGTCCAACCTGTGTTACTGCGATACCCCAACAAGCTGGTAAGCAGAACATTCTTCTGTCACTAACCAGTAATACAGAAGTCAAAATCCTGACTTACATGGTACTTTACATGATAAATATTTTGCATTGTCACTAAGAATGTATTGTCCTGAGCTTTAGCATTGAAGAGCTCCTGAAAGCAGCCAGGCTTCCCAAGTGTCCCCGTGGTGTAGTTGCTGTTCTGACTGTGAAACACTTACTGCTGGGCTCCTCAGCTGAAGGGAGAGGGAAGGCAGGAAAGTATTGCAGCAGAAGTTAGAAACTTCCTGCAGTGCCACAGAGTCTGTACTTCGCGGTCTAAAATGGACACAATTTCCCAACTAGTCATCCTTTTTGTTTAAGCTCAAGATAGTCTTACTGCAAAGGGACTTTCAAAGTTTCTGAACAAGAGCAAAGCTGATCCCTGAACATCCAACACCCCTCCTTCAGGTACCTCAGGAGGGCAGCTTTGCAGATTTTCTTTTCATGCAACAGTCCTTGTGTGGCTCTGCTTCACTGACATGTGTAAGTCTGGGACCTTTTTAACTTTTTTTTAATTATCTGGTCATCCAACCAGTCCAGAAAAGACCAAACTTTTAATTCATAATGTTTTTTAAGATTAAAAACATAATTGCTGTTATTGTTAGTTATGAAGATTCCTTTGTATAATCCTTTTACAAAGGAATCTCAAAAGTAAACCACTCGAGGGGATTGGTATCACATTCACTGATAGGATTTAAGGTTCTGACAGTATACATTGTAAAGATTATGTATAAAAGTAACAGAGTGAGAAAAAAAAAGGAAAGCAAAAAAAGCAAAGAAAAAGCATGATAGATTATGCAGAAATGTCCTTAAAAACCAAATCAGACATATTAATGAGGGTGCCTTTCTAAAGGGACTGGTGAAGCTCACTTAAAAAGTCTTACCAGTGTTTTTGTTTCCCACTTTCTGCTGTTTGGATCAGAGTGAATGATTTACAATATCTAAGTAACTATGTAAACGTTATTCCCAATTGTTGATAAAAGTCTGCCATGCTTATTTCCAAATTTTTAAAGCAAGGAATCCTATTTGCCATAACACCTGTATTTATTTTCACTACAGGACTATGAAACCATCATCTTCTTTTACTAAACTCGTGCCTGTTTTAAATTGTAACTTATCTGCTCTCTAACTTGCATCTGGTTCTGTCATACCTTTCTGTGTTTTGTTTTTTCCTTAGGATACTGTGACCTGGACATGGCAGGGCTATTCATTGTAAGTTTCTTAATCCTACTGAAAATTACATACAGAATTTTTGTTCCTGTTGCTAAACATTCTGCCAAACAGATTCCACTGAGCTGAGACACATGTTCTTCTAGATCTGTTTTTATGAGGGGG
This sequence comes from Lepidothrix coronata, assembly GCF_001604755.1. NCBI lineage: Eukaryota > Metazoa > Chordata > Aves > Passeriformes > Pipridae > Lepidothrix > Lepidothrix coronata. The sequence continues at coordinate 374,623 of NW_016690472.1, forward strand.
AAATACTTAGGGATAATGCTCTCATGCAGTAGGTTTCATATCTGAATGGTTAGGGAAAGGGTTTGCTCTGACAACCTTTTTTTTTCTAATTTTCTCCTGTTTTGCATGTTACACTGGAGCAAAAGATTTAAATTCTTTTTTTTTTCTTTGGGAAACACTCATAGTCATCAAAACCCATAGGTGTTTACAGATTCCTATATGGTATACAAACAAGAAAAAATAAATGTTATTTCAGTTTATTCATTCCTCCGTATCATTTGCTGTCATATGAGAGTAAATGAAGATGACCAACATAAGTATTCATTTTCCCCATAATTCCCCATTGAAACATCAAGGATTCCTCTTCAGACTTTTATTTTTGACAGACTCAAGAAAAGCAATTGTTTTAAGATCTCAGTGAAAAGGCTCTGTATATATTATTTGACATTCAAATAATGAAAAAATACTTTAATAAATCAGGCAGTGGGTCTGTGTTTATTTCTCAACACAGGTGGCCTTCTAATATGCTAAAAAACTATTAAAGTATTAAAAAACCTTCACAACTGCACTGAAAATATGTCTGGGAATTACTTTTCACCTTATAAACATTCATTCAAATGTGCATTTGCAGTATCCATATACCAAATTTTCATGTGGAATATGTAATATATCTAAGTACAGTAGTACTGATTTACTAAGTGAGTAACACTTTTAAGGCAACTAATTCTGAAACATGTCTGAACTAGTGGAGTAGACCACAGGCACCTTTTAAACTGTCATTAGTTAATCCTAACAGCTGCACACTTACAGAATGGACACGATGAAAATGGTCATTTCAGTTTCCCAAGAATCTTTTGCTGTTATTATTACTGCTGTTATGTTTATCAGCATACTGAGAGTAATGAACTCTGCAAATACAGGACATAATACAGATTTCCTTTATGAAGGATTTACACTGGAAGTTTAAATGGAGCTGTGTCTTCAGCTATGAGAGATGGTGTAGGAATGGGTGAAGGGAGAAATGCAGTCAGAGGTATTCCTGTGGGAGGGAGGAGGCTGCCCATTCACTCAGAACTGAGGAATGCTCTAAGCCTGGTGGCTGGATGGTGAAGGCTCAAACTGAAACCTGTGAGAAGATGAAAGGAACTGCTTGGCAAACCCACAGGAATGGAATGGGTGGATGGAGAAGAATCTAGAGATTCTTAACAAAGATAACTGGAGCAAGGAGAGGAACACCCCCCCACAAACCTGCAGATCACAAAATGCAGAACTGTCACACTCTTTGTAAAACTTCCTGGATGTTGCAGCCAGGATGGGACAGTACCAGTCTCCTTCTCAAAAACCTGCTGACCCAGTTCTGCTTTCACTTACTACTTCTTTCTTACTTTTGTGCCTTGCTGGGAGGAATACCTAGTCTTATGTGTTAGAAAATCAAGCATTAAGAATGGATTCACACAGAAGGTTGAAAGGATTCTTTTTATTTTGTCCAAAACAAGAACAGAAAACTGCTTGAAGTTTTTCTATTATAATGTACCTGATGGAAAGTAAGGAGCAAATATGAATTTCTGCTTAAAAATCACAGTGAAAAGAACAACTCAGAAGTAGAATGATTATGTGCTTTAGCAGTTTCTTTCTCCCCCTACTCTACCTGTTGATGCTAAAATTTGTGACTTTTTCTAAAAGCACTGAAGGCCCCAAACATACTGACACTTCATTAACCCATCTGTGTAAACACCACTGTTATTTGCAAAATTACTAGCAAATACTAAAAAATGCTTGCTTCAGTTCTGCATAAGGAAGTTACTTGTCTCATTTTGCAGCTGAGAGAATAAGAGATAAATTAAAGCTACTTCTCAGAATCAAAGCTCTTAAAGCCTAAAATCCAGTATGTGTTCACCTCTTTAAAGAGAGAGGACATGGCCAAGGAGCTGTAGAGAATGGTTAATGTGCATGACAGCCCACAACAAGTTGCCTCCTCAGTGAGCAAGCAGCAGGTGTATTCAGAAGTCCAGTAGAAAAATTGTCAAAAACAACTTTTCAGGGGACTTCACTGCAAGGTACTTAAAAATCTTGCCCAATATTGGCTTTGCTTTTTCTGTGCTTTAAAAAGTTTCATCTACTGACATGCAAATGCTTTGGTTGTAAATAAGTAAAATGTGTTTTTCTTCCTCTTTGCAGTAAAGTGCTGTGCTTACTGACAATGTGTCAGCTCTTCACAAGAGTAGAAGTTGAGGTAAGAATTGGAAATATTTTTGTACTAAGATGCAACAAGCAGGGAATTTCTGCTTAAATATAAATGCATTATTCACATTATTAGTCACCGTTAGTGAACAATAAACAAATATCTTAGAAACAAGAAAAAGAATCACAGGGGGTAATAAATTTAATTTGTTGTCCACGTGTATGTTGGAAACTATGTTGAGTTAGAAACTCTATTTTCTGTTAGAAACTCTGATGAGCTTGTAAAAGAAAATTGTCAGAAATGTCTTTATAGCTTTGTAAAATCATTGTTAATTATCACCACATGCATTTTACAGATGTTAAAACTAAGAATTAGAACACATTCTGTTAAAGGTAACAGCTTCTTTTTCCCACCTTCTTATTTCTCTGATCCCTTCAAAGTATCCTCATCTTCCTCACCATCTTCCCAGACTGAACTCTTACAGTTTTCTACAACTAAGAGCTTACTTAAGGACTCAAGTACTTGTATGATCCAGTTCCCTGGATCATTAAAATCTGCTGCACAGCACAGGATGGCAGATGAATGACCACTGAAACAACACACACACTTCATAACATGAGCACACACACTCAATCTGCTCCCTGTCAGAGAGACAACATTCAAAACACAGTAGTGAGGAGCCAGGTAAATTGTTCAAACCTCAGTTAAGTGTTGTATTTCACATTCCTTACCAGACCAAAAGGATTGTCACTGTGGACTGAGTTGGTTTAGGGACCTGAGGAAGGGGAGAAATTGATGGGTTTTGCTGTTTATTTGCAAAGCACAGAATTTAGCAAAGTTGTCCAAAGCCTTGTGAATACCAGCAGTGTTGTTACTAGTACCAATTAGCCATATAGTCTGTGTTGTGAAAAAAATGAAATTCATTGTAAGGGAGCATCTTGTTACTGTATAATATGTGCAATAGACACATATTTTTAGAAGTTGTAGTAAGGAGATCATTCTCCTGATAATTTTGTACAGAAGAACATAATTAATATACATGGGAGCAAGAAACAGTTAATGTAGCCCTTCCAGTAGAAGGAAGGGCTACATTTTCCCCTACTTCAGAACTCAGACTTGTCTGTTAGAAAATAAATTTCGTGTTCCAAAAAATGAAACATTTAAAGAATTGCAGCTTTCACAGAACATGTGTTCCCAAAGTGGAACTGATTTCTTGACATCAGTGCAAAAGTCTTTCAGTTTCTAAAAGGAGAAGGGGCAGATTTTCCTGGGGAAGGAGGGAATCCAACTACTCCTTTTAGGAGTGGACATTTCTGTTGCTGTCTCATGCTGTGAGGAAGTAGCTTCTCCACTCCCAGCAGTCTTGCACTGCTTCTACCTGCTCTGCATAAGCAGTGATGGACTCCTGCAGTCCAGGGGGGTGTGTGTTTGCATGTTTAGTCAAACTAACAAACTGTAGTGAACCTGGCAGCGAGTTTTAGGTCTGCAGAAGGTACAGCATTTAGCAAATTCTATAGCAAGAGAGACTAGTTCAAAAGCAGATCAGAGAAGTATTTGTGCTCCTGAAAGAGCTGTGAAGAATTTTTCTTACAGGACTGCGATTTGACAGGGGAGGTTTACTTACTACTCCTCAGCAGATAAGCAGCTGGGTGTGTGTGTGAGATCATGCCACCACAGGACGTCAAGAAACAGAATTCTTCCTCCCCAGCTGTGGTTTCTGGCAAACAGGTTTTGTGAATAATTGTAGGTGGGTTTTCTGAAGGGGATGGAAGTGATGTTTAACCTGCCAGAAAGTTACATTGCTCTCTGAGCAAGACCTCAGCCTCAAGTGATGTAATGACCACTTTCAAGACCATGAGCCACAGTTGCATAAACTTCTTAGAGTTATGACTTCATCTCACCCAGTGACAACAGAGTTTTTTGTGTCTGTACATTGTGCCTGTGCCTTCTCAATTTAAGAGTTTTGTGACTTCTGAAGGGGAATTGTGATAAGCAGGGACCTGTGTCAGAGCTTGAGCAGAGCTGGCAACTGCTTGCAGAAGGAATAAAATCTCAAGCATTCATGTGAACAGCAGGAGCCCTGCTTTCCTTACAGGGGAGACAACTTTTAAGTATAAACAGAAAATTGTTATGGCTATTTGACAGATAACCAATTCCATAAACTTACTGGTTTTAATCAGGAAGAGGAAGCATTCCTTAAAAACAAACATTAAAAGGCTGTTCAGGATGGCCTGCATTTATATGGGACAGTTACCACTATATTAGTGCATCACAAGCAGCTGCAATATCACTGAAGAAACATATTGACACATAATTGGCAGTTGTGTCTTCCAGTGAATCATGAGCAACATCTAATTTTGGAATTGCTGTATTCTAGGAATTCAGGGTAAGACTGCAGGGTGGGGAGCAGCAGAACTCAGATAAATGATAACCATAGCTGAGAAGAGGCACAGTAAACAGAGCTGTGAGCAAACACTTCAGACTGAAGTAGAAAGAGCAAAATACTCCTCCACACACACTGCTTAGCAAACAGATGCTGGTTCACACTGCAATAGAGAGTAGTTCCTCTATAGGATAATTTAGTGAAAAGGTACTTGAACTTCTTACATATTAATATTGAATAAATCCTGAACAGTAAACATGTTGCCACTTAGATATCTGGGGTGTTTTCTAGATGTAGGAGGAGAGAAGGTGGTTGGGATTTTTTACTCTCTGCTTGGAGTTCCGAAATTTTACAGCATTATATCCATTTAATGTGCTCCTTACAACTCAGAACTATGATTCCTTAACGTTTTTGTCATGGAGGAAAAATGTACAGGAAACTTATCAGTCACATGCTGACAGATACACTTAACAGGTAGGAGGTGAGACTGCAGTGTGTATTTAAAAACATTAAAACTCTTACATACACTATTGCACTGTATGTAACTCTGCAATATAATATCACTTACAAAGGATCTTTGAAAAGGAGTGGTAGTATTTCAAACTCACATTCTTACCAGTGCATCATTTAGTCTTCTAACAAAGTATGCATTTATTATACTTTACTTCCCTGGGGGGTTGATTTTTCGTATTTAAGAAACTCCTACCAATCCTTAAGAGGTAGTTTTGGACTAAATCTCATTTGTGTGGTGAGGGTGGAAGAGCCAGAGCTGTTCCTAAGGCAGCTGAGACCTCTAGCGCCCAGTTCCTTCATTGCATGGCTAATTTTTTTTCTCCTGTTTTTCCCCCATCAAACAATAATAAGAAATTGTTCATGTTGCTAATAAAGTGGGGACTATTGAATTGATTGGATAACTCATCCCTTTCAGTTTCTGCCTGTTCACGTTCCTACTGAGGAAGAAAAGAACGATCCCATTCTTTTTGCCTACAGAGTCCGACAAACCATGGCAACGTAAGCAGTCATCGGTTAAATCTTTGAGAATTGTTCCTTTATATCCAGAAATTCCATATATATCCTAGCCATAAAGTTAAATTTATTCAAGGCCCAGGTACTATATGTAGAAATTGCTCTAGATTTTCACTAAAAGGTGTCAAATTTCTATACTAGAACAACCTGATCTTTTTTACATGGAGCATAAGGGAGGCCGTCTTACACTGAAACAGAGTATGTTCAATTCATAGAAAACTGGAATAAATTTCTCTCTTTTTGCTTGGTAAGACTAAGTAGGTGGTTCGTTCTTCAAGGTTACAGGGCTGCATTTACAAGGCTGTAAATCGTAAAACATCATGACACTGCCATAACTTGGTTTCACAGTTACACAAAATAGGATGTATTGCTTTGTCCTACTTGAAGCAGTGCAAGAATGAATTATCATTTGTTTTGCATGTTAGAGAAGGGAAACAGTCGACAAAAAGTTATCTTTGTGTAAGAAATTGATTTCTCTTTTTCCTTAATTTTGTTTCAGTGCTTTGAATGTGCCAGTCACTGATCACACCTTTGAAGATTGCAGACTGATGATTTCAGCAGGACAGCTGACTTTACCCATGGAAGCTGGGCTGGTGGAGTTCACCAAAATTAGCAAGAAACTCAAGTAAGGGAAGTTTAGCTGTTGGTAGCAGCTAATTACTGCAGATAATTACTACAGTGCTGCAGGTGTCAACAGCCATCTACAAAAGGATAAATTACCTGACAACTGACTTGGCCTTGTTTAATATTGTGTATTTATGCATACATATAAACATTTACATACATAAATTACGTGGAAATCAGAGATGAGAAAAATCCCAGTAAGAATTAATCCCAAGTAATTTTTGTGGGCAATGTTGCAAGAGGAAAAATACATTTTTCTAATCTTTTATGGAATTATCTCACCAGAGGGTGAGGAAGGTAGAGCAGTACCTATTTTAAGCACTTGATGCAAATTTAAATTGCTTTAGTGGAGAGGCACTGGCAGCGTGTGGCAGGAAGTAAAAAACCTCTCCAGCCTGAGGTTTCAACCAGTGGTTTACTGCTCGTAGTTGTATTGTGCAGCCATGTGTCACTAGTGATGTCAACTTTTTCTGACTGGATACAGTGGAATTTGAAGGCTGAACCGCGTAACCATACAGTAACTCCATCAAATAACCTGGCATGGTTGTGGGTAAATCTGAATTATGTGTGCAGTGAATCTTGACTTACTATTTATGTGCTAAATCATAAATAATGTCAAACTGTTTGGGAGAGTTACTTGGCAATACTAATCATTCTTACTGAGGTGCAGTGGTGTATTTCTGCTGAGATCAGATACTTCTGAGGCTGTAGTGATGCTGGTGTTAGGGTAGAGAGTCTGCTAATAGAGCTGAGATCTGCTTCCTCTCAAGGAAATACTCACCCTAGAGCATGATGCAGCAAAGTGATGCTACACCTGAATTTATGGTAATGAGAAGCTCTCTGCTAGAGTAGCCCAGTAATTGAACAGATGATTCTAGGTTTGGGAAGTTACTCTATGAAAGTCTGACATACCCAAGCATAGAAATGCCTGCTTTTAATATTAATAACCAGGGGGATCAGTCCTTAATTGCTGATTTAATATAAAATATCCAGTCTGAAGTACAGCATTAGAGATGCAGTGCACGCATGCTCTGTTTGGCAGTCTTTTGTCTTTGAACACTGTGATCACTCCTACTGAAATTCCATCTGTCCAAGAACTGCTGTATAGAAATATCTTCTCTCCCTCATGTTTGCATAGCCTAAAATGGAAACATGTCAGAGAGCAGTTGGATACTTTTGCTGCTATTGCAAGTGCTTCCAAAGGGGGAAGAATTGGAATTGAAGAGTTCGCGGACTACTTGAAGCTGCCTGTTACAGATGTCCTCAAAGAGCTGTTTCTACTCTTTGACAGGGTGAGTAGCTGGTTAACTGACTTATTGGCAATATTTTGTTAGAAATCACATCCCAAAAGGATATTTAATTCATTATGTCCAGTAAATGCTACTTGGTTAACAGTTCCTGTAGGCAAGATAGGTGACTCTTAGAGTTTCCTTCGTAAGTTTTGATGTAAAAACAGTGGTCAGTTTGTGTCTTGGGACATGGCAGCCATCTCTTGGACCAAGTTGCTGCACCAGTATCAGACAATAATCTCCATGCTGGTAATGGCTGAATATTTCTTTTTGCCTAGCCCAGATTTTGAGCTTACGTATTCATGTGTGTAGTTATGTACATACGACAGCTTAATTAACTGATATAGTTGTGAGTAGATAATTTAAGGCAGAGTGAATCTAACTACAGTGTTAACTAGAACACTAGTGTTCCTGCTGTGTTTGTGAAGGGTGCTGTTAGAGTTCAGAGGGACTCCTCTTGCCTAAAGAGTCTAACTCCTGTGGCCTCCTGCAGCCATAAAGGGGGCCGTGCATTAATGTGATCCTTTAGGCTTTCTCCTATGGTCAGTGCCAATCTCTCCCATTTTCTGCTTCTCTCTGAGGATGACAAAAATTGCTCTGTGGATGCCCTTCTGACTATACCAGAAGCATCAATGACTAGAGCAGGCACAGAATTCATCTTCTAGGCACCCAGAAATGTGGTGTGGCAACCAGAATAAGAGCAAAGGAAACTCCCTTGATTTTCTTTATGTGGCACAACAGCACCAGTGACTAGAACTAGCAAAGTAAGGCTCAATTCACTAAAAAATTGAAGGGATGAAAGATTGCAAGGACAGGTGCAAGGCTGCATTAATCTTTAAGGAGATCAGTGTACCTGAGGATCAGTCACGGTCATGTTGCAGGGCTCTTTTCAAATTGCTTCAGGTATGAGCACAGGCATTTTGAGACTTCTGCTCCGTGGCTTTCAGCCTCATCATTTTTTTCTCTAAAATGATTCCTTAAATCATATAAAGCTAACCATGCAAAGAAGAAAAGAAGAAAAACAGGTGTATCACCTGACAGAAACCAACGAAACCTAACTGGCAGCCAGAGACATGCACAGACCTGGTGCAGTCTAAGCATGCAGATAAGCTGTGTTTTGCCCACGCCCAAGTCAGACACGATACAGCTTTGGAGAGTTACAGAAGCCCTGGATCTCTGACTCCCTTCAGTAAATCTTGACGATGTTCCTTGCTAAAGCTTTGCTGAGCGGAGGAAGTGGCAGTGGTCGTGGAGGGAGCCTTGCACGTGGCCTTGGAGGTCTCCTAACAGGAGGTGGTGGACATGGAGGGAATATTGGAGGACTTGTTGGAGGTATTGTCAATCTTATAAGTGAAGCAGCAGCTCAGTATAATCCAGAGCCACCTCCACCTCCTCGCAATCACTTTACAAATGTGGAAGCTTATGAGAGCGAGGAGATCAGGCAGTTTCGTCGCCTTTTTGCCCAGCTGGCTGGAGATGATATGGAAGTGTGTGCCACAGAGCTGAGGAACATCCTGAACAAAGTTCTTTCCAGACATCAAGACTTGAAGACAGATGGCTTCAGCTTAGACACGTGCCGTAGCATGGTAGCCGTCATGGACTGTGACACAAACGGCAAACTGGGCTTTGAAGAGTTTAAGTACCTGTGGAACAACATCAAGAAATGGCAGTGTGTGTACAAGCAGTATGTCACTGATCAGTCAGGCACTCTTGGGAGAGCTCAGCTGCCAAACGCCTTGAAGGCTGCAGGGTTCCACCTGAAAGAAGAACTCCGCCAGGTGATCGTGCGCAGATACGCCGACGAGGACGGCAGCATGGACTTCAACAACTTCATCAGCTGCCTGGTGCGGCTGGACGGGATGTTCCGCACCTTCAAGTCCCTGGACCGAGATGGAAGTGGACAGATCCAGGTGACCATTGAGGACTGGCTGCAGCTGACCATGTATTCCTGAAGGCATAGCAGAGAAGAACAAGCTCCGTCTGGAAGATACACAGGGAAGGCTACAATCCTGTGCTGTAGAACTGTAGTCTTTTCCTTGTTCTAAGGCAGATGGAGCTAGTGGTAGATGGCTCAGCTTCAAGTGTTGTGATTCCTCTTGTGCATGCATTAGTCTGCTTTTCTGAAGGGTTTGTGTAAGTTGTCGTCTGGACACAAGCCTGTCTCAGAAAACTAACTCTGGACTTTTAAAGTGAGGGAATATATTGAAAGGATCAAAGCTTCGCTATTTCTTTACATAAAGTAGCTTGTATATGAGTATAACTATTACATAAAAAGCTCCTAAATTTGGTGTTGATGTTGCTGTTCTGATTTGTCAGCAGTCACTAAGCTTGAATAAAAGTCTGTTTGCCTGAAGGCAATCAGTGGTAGAGTCATGTAGTTATTTCTAACAGGGGAAAAACATTAGAGCTGCAATAACTGTAATGACCAGGGAATTTACATAATCATTTAATTTCCTTTAAATCATTTGCTTTTCATGCTTGGCTGCTGAAGCAAAACCTGAGTTGTATTGTCAGTTCTACCTGCTGGCCAGGGCAAAATTGAAATCTTGTCTGAGGCTACTTTTACACCAGTTTTCTTCTTCCTACAATTCTAGGAACTAATCTTTTCTCTCTTTCCTTCAAGCTTTAGTACAGTTATAATGCAAACAACTTAAAGTACTACATTTATATTTAGAGAAATTTGCTGTAATGATGCAGTGACATAGCAGACAGCTAGCCCAAATCAACCTCTGGCTATCCAAGTTAAATTTCATCAGGGTACAGCATCCCACTCTGGCTTGTTATGTAGTTCTGGCTAAGATGTCAACTTTTGAGAAAAAAAAAATGGAATAACATGAACTCTCAAAGATACATTTCTTTGAATTAAGGATTACACAGTTGATCAAAACAGCTCTTGCACAAGGAAAATTTCTCAGCAGGCACTGCTGCTTTAAATGAAAATTGTCTGGGGTGACTCAGGGAGAAACACCACACAATACCTGCAGGGCATCTGCATGTTAATGGAGTATGTGGTTTGGTTTTGTTTGGAAACTTCCTTAGCTTTGATTTCTAAATCTTGCAGTTACACTTAGCAAATAGTATTTTCCAGATTGATGATGTCTTCCCTGGTCTACTTAGAGAAGCCTTTTTCTTGAAACTTAAGAGAAAATAACTTACAATTTTTGCCAAGACTTCTTTTCCTCCTGCACTTTGTTTAATAGCAAGCCGGGTAAAAGAAAAAGATTGATATTGGCCCAAGCTGTTATGAAAGAGGTCAGTTCCTTCCTAGTGGCATTCACCCCACTCCCAGTTATCCAGTGGAAAAACACATAGTGCCATTTGGGCTCTGAGTAATAGAAAAGTGAGCACGAGGTGAAGTGTGATACCTCCAGGTGAGCACCATCCTACCAGGTTGGTTTCAGAATTTCCCTTTCTGACTAGTTAGAACTTGCAAGTAGCAACAGGTGATGGGAATTTGAGAGTTACAGCAATAGCCTCTTACATGATGAGCCTGGATATGAACACAAGAGGTGCATCTGCAATTCCTCCCCAAATGGTCCAGTTAGTTTTAGCTTCTCTGTGGTAACCCTGTAAGTGACTGAGGGTTTATTTACCTAATAATTTATTTACCTGCCATGAATGGCAGGCACACACACAATACATACTTGATTTTTCCTGTTGCCTTACATAGTAGAGAAAAAAGTATTGATGCAGTAGTACTTTGTACTGTATCTGTCTTGCAGTCCTTGTTGCAGAACTAAGTGGAGTATGCTTATGACAATGCAACTTTCTTGTTTTTCTTAGATTTACTGTGAAAAACACAACAACAAAATAAAAACACAACAACAAAATCCTAGTTACCATAGCATGCTATAGTGAAAAGAGTAGCAGGAAACTAGTTTGCTTAAAAGAAACAAGAGTTGTTAAGATTACTCTATGTTTTGATTGTTTTACGTAACATAAATACAAATACCTAAATTCTGATGTTCCACTTTGCCATTTAGAGAATTTGAGCTCAGCTCACGTGTTGCTTCCTTAACATATTCTTGGGTACATAGGCTGCAAACACAGCTACTTGATGTGTGTAGAAAGACAGTTGCAAGTGCTTTTTCGCTGTGGTGTTCCACAAGCACTGAAGGTTTTCCTGCATTTTCAGTTCTACTCCCATCCCTTTTTACGAGCGACAACCCCATCATTTCTCCTTAACCAAAATGCCAGAGCATTTGGGAGTTAGCCAGCATCCTAGGGCTTAGTAAAGCTAGTCACAACATGATCTTGCAAGCGTAGTAACTTTATTTCCTACTAAAATGGCTGAGTTCTATGCGTCAAACTGCACTCAGTTTTGATTATTGGGTTTTAGCACTTTAATGAAAGTAATATAACCCTTATTTTGTCATTTTTCATGTCATTTTTCCATGTACAGCCACAGCTGTGCTAATTTCTTTCAGTTGTTTTTAATTAGATTATTTTAGTTAAAGTTTACTTCCCCGTTCTTTTCCTGTGATACATATTTTTAACTTTAAAAATAAATTTTAAAAAAATATTCTAGTCACATTAAACAATCCTTTGCTAAGAATACATTCTACAAAACTGTCCAAAAATAATATTCTATGGAACTTTGAACAATTATTATTTACACTCTTTCTTCAGTTGTTTTAAAAGTTTATGTTTGTAATGTTACACTTTAAAGTTAGATCTGTTATCTCTGAGAACTACAATGTAGCCAAAATACTTAAAGTCCAGCTCTGCAGCACAATGACAGCAGATTTGTAAATAAAATGGCATTTATGAGAGAACATTGTCCTTTTCTAATGATTAAAAACTGTCAAAAGTTATATCCCTTAGACACATCTGCAAGTAACCTAAAAGTTCATATCTTATTCATATGTTTGCTAAAAAGTTTCCTTGAAATTCAGAGGTTTTTAAAGTACAAGATGTTCAAAGATTGGTTAGACCATCAGTATAAAGAAGATAACAGTTGTCTGTGCAAAAGAGTCTTGCACTGGTTTTGAAGGCTAAATAAAATTGTACCTTAACAGTTTTAAATCCTGTTAAATGTACAGCTTGATGATGAAAAGTTAGTACTGAACACATTATTACACGTATTTTGTTAATGAAGAACTATCTTAAAAGCTAAATTCAATTACTCAAGTCCCTATTTCATAGCACCCAGGATTTTCAAAGCACTCTACAGAGCAGCCTTAGTATTCTCCCCTGGCACACTGTACTGCCAGCAGTAGGAAACCAAGAACAGAAAGGTTAAGGTTGGTATGCTCAAGTGGGCATTAGAAGTTGGTAGGAGAGCCAGAAATAGAATCCAGATCTGGCTGTTTGCTACAGATTTACCCAGGAGACCACCCCTCTCTCACTTGGCTAAAAAAGTTCTGTGCTGTTCTCAGACGTAGGGACTCCACTTTTTAAAAAAATGTTTTTCCTCTTGAAGTGCACAGCACATTATCCACAAAGGGAACTCTGCTTTATACTTCAGTTTGTTTTTAAAACGTTTTTGATGAATGCCCTTATTGTGAAGGTTCCAAATGATGAGCTACAAGTCATCTCTGCTATGCTGTCATTAACTGCTCTGTGTCCCACCATGTAACACTTAGAGATGGCTTTTCCCCAGACAGATGTTTCCCAAAACACTCAAGAAACTTTCAGTGTGGTGACAGGAACACTACTGACATATCCATAGATTTCAACAGGCATCTGCCATTTTCCCTATTTGCAAATATAATGCAGCTTACATAAAATTATTCACAAATCCCATCAAAGCAAACTTCAAATGTTCTGTTGATGTAGCTTTGTAGTTATCACATTGAAATGTTCATCCACATCAAAACTGGAATTATCAGAGAAGCTGTTCCAATGAATTCCTTGCCTTTCTGGCTTAAAAGGTAGGACAGTTTATTGGCTTCAAAATAGCTTGTGGGGCAGTGCATTTGCTTCAAAGAAAAGTTTAAGATAGACCAAGTAGATTTGTTTGTCCTTTCACTGGCATATATGTTATTGCTGAAGGTTTGAACTCAAAACAACAGCTTCTCTGTTGGCCTGTTTATTCTGAGACGTTGCATTGGTCTCTGAACTTCAGCAAGAGCAAGTGCTGCATGCACTCTTACAGTTACCTTAAACACATGTATTCCAGTTCATCCTAGAGCCTTCCTGAAGGTCATATGGTGAAGAAAAACTTTTGAGTTGATTTCATTTTTTTTTTGTTTGTTTGTTTATAAGATAGAAATGGATACCCAATTTCTAGCTACTGAAAATACAGATATTGCCCCTCCAGCCTTAGTATTGCGTATTCAGTGAGCTGTTAGTATTTTTTCCAGGAAGAACAAATACCTCTGGTGGGTGTTGTAAACTGTATTAGTGCATGTTTTGTGTTTGATTTACACAACAGCTTTTAAAGGGATTTGCAGTATTAACTGTAACTACTGCCATGCATGTTTTGGTTACAGAATGGAGATGGCACCATTGACTTCAGAGAATATGTAATTGGTTTGTCTATTCTTTGTAACCCAGCCAACACAGAGGAGACTATTCAGATGGCATTTAAGGTAAGTTCAATTTAGTGTAAATCTGCAAACCTGACAAATCAAGACTGACTGTAAGTCTGTTACCTTTCAAATCATAAGTTTATAGCTTCAATCTGTTATGCAAATGTGAGTAATACTCTTAAACCAATTGACATTTAGAGTGTAAAGGAGAGGGGAAGAATTGCAGGCATCATAGAAACGGGTTTCAAAAGCTGTGTGAAGGCACTAATGAATATGTAACTTGGCAGCCTAACTCCAAAAATGATTCAGCAGCACTTGTGGGTTTTTTTGCCTGAGGTTTTTTTCTCGTGTGATTCTTCAAAGTCACAATAGATGGAGTAATATCCTCTTGTGGGTCAAGCCTCACTAGAGTCGTTGTTCTTAACAAAGAGGAGGGAAAAAAAAGAAAGAAAAAAAAAGTTCAGGACTGGCACATCCAAAATTGAGCTGCATCTCAGAACTGGTGGCTTGTACTATGGTGTTCTGACATGGTGCAATAGCTCCTTTCACATCTCAGGTACAGGGAGGCAATACATGACCAGGGATGGCCAGGCTGTGCATACTTGACTTGTTTTTTAGTAGCTCTTTGACACAGATTCAGTTACTTTACCCATTAATCTGGTCTTATGAACCATATGGAGCAATATATTGAGATATGGGTCATGTTCATCTTAAACTGGGCACTTTTTAGCATTGATGTGTACTTGGGAAGTACTAGAATTTTTATGGCAATCCATTATATCCACTGGCTTCTTTTTAGATAAGCACTACAACTGTTAAAAGTGATTTATGCTTTTTTAGGGATGTTTTATCAGTACAGATTCCTATGAAGAAGGAATTATTGCAGGAATAGCAGCTATTATTGCTGTTTCATTGTTTTGTTTTCCAGACTCCAGACTATACTCTCCAGTATCTTAACAGGTGTGCTGATTATAAAATTAGTAATTTGTTTTAATATCTAGTTTCAGCAGGAAGCAACTGGTTCAGCTGGTAAAAGCCTGTTTCAGTCTGAAATGGAACTATGGGTTATCTTTTGCTACTTTTTTTTCTTTGCCATTAAATGTTCTTTCCTTCACAATGGGGAAGTTTGCCTGTAGCAAGTACTTGAGAATTACAGCCATCCATCCCTTGTGTTTCTCAAGGGGTGATTCATAGCAGATGTTTACTGTCACTGTGCTGGGAAGGATGGGATGATCAGCGTGCATCCACTGCCTGCATTCCAGGAACCAAAATTCCTTGTGAACTACAATAATTCCTTAGTGGGTGACCAATCACATATAGTAAATTTTAGGTATTTTATGTCAGAACATAAACTATGGTAAGTTTAATCTGATAAGGGATGTGCCATAACCTAATGAAAATGAGGACTAAAACCCAAGATATTCCAGTATAGAGAGGCTGAATCCAGTGGAGCCTCAGCATAGCTCACGGTGACCATAAACATAAACCTTTGCTTATTTTTTATCAGTTTTGTATTAGTTTTATCACTGAACTAACGCTGTGAGGTTTGTTTGTTTTTGCAGAATGTTCAAATCCCAGCTGTAGCATGTATATTGCTCTGCTAAGTGTCTGCTTAATCTTGTTCCAGAGAAAACACGTAAAATCTTTTGGAAGAGAAAGTAGCAGGGATGCAGCAGGTCTCCTGAAATCCCAGGCATTGTTTACAGATAACCTCTTGAATACTAGAAAGCCAGTGTGGGTGGCTGATGTGCACAGAAGGTCCACAGGCAAACTGATGCTGAAGTATTTGTACCCGTTGTGTCTTTTCCAGCTCTTTGACATGGATGACGATGGCACTATAACGGAAAAGGAGTTTGCTTCTATCATTCAGTCAGCACTGGGGCTGCCTGAGCTTGATGTTTCTATGCTCTTTAAAGAAATAGATGCAGATGAAACCGGGAAGTTGTCCTATGGTAAGTTAAGCCCTTTTGTAATGGAGAATACTTTGATAGTCATATTGACAGTGAGTTTCCTTTTCTTCCTCCCTGGAATTCTCTGATGGTTCCCATATCTTTTTCCCGGGGAGAACTGTTGAAGCACAGACCTAGATACTTGTGTGATACTCATGAGATTCTTCAGAGGAAACAAACTGGAGATCAGCTTCAGTAAAAGAAGCAGGCACTGAAATTTTCTCTGATTCTACACTGTAGAATCTATTTTTTAAATGTTTTTCAGATGAGTTCAAGAATTTTGCACTCAAGCATCCAGAATATGCCTCATTGTTTACTACATACCTGGATCTACAGAGACACCAGGTAGATCTGTCAGATGAGCACGACAGTGAATCATTTCAAAGCAAACACAGCCCAGTCAGGAGCACAGCCCTGGTCTCAGAAATAACACCAACTGCAAGAAATAAAGTCTGTCCTGAAGGCAATGAAGAGGATAGCTCAAGTACCTCTGACAAAAAGGATGACTGAACTCAGCTTTTGAATTCTACAAGATTTTTTCCCTAGCTGTTCATAAGCACAATTGATGTAAAATAGAGATGGAAGTTACAGTTTAAAAAAAAAAAAAGTTTCTTTTTTTACTTTCATATCAGGAGGAGTTATTCCTGTTTGAGTGTAAGGGAAAAACCACTGTTCTATCCTTGATGTCCATATCACAACACTGGCAATGTTGTTCAGTGTCTTCCAAGTTCACACTTCCACAAAAGTAACAGCTGTGCTAAGGGGGATAAGAAGCTCCAGCACTGCAGTGGCCTCTAAGAATGGAGACTGAGGAGTCCACTTGTCTAAAAACAAGTGGAATTTTTGGTGCTGCTCAATTCCTCTATGTACCCAGTATGACTTAAGGGAAAAAAATTATGCCAGAGTGTTTTAATTTGCAATATCCATTAGCCTTTCTCAGGTTTCTGAGATACAGAAATGAGTTACAGGAAGCTGAGAGCTGAAGCTGGTGGGTTTTGGCTGTCCCCTTAGATTTCCCTTAACTACTTGTGAACCGGCAAGCGTAAGCTTCTGAACAAGACATGCTGATTCACTGATGTTAGCAGAAACAACTTTAGGCTTAAAGGCTAGGTAAAGGTGGAAATGGCTGCACTTCTAACAACAGAAAACTAATTGGATTTCCAAGATAGCAGCTCAGTCTACAGGAAAATGCAGACAGTAAGACCTAAGAATTAATGGACTATTTCAAAATAAATAGAATGTTGTTTACAGTAACAACTGTTCAGGATCACAGTAGGAGGAACATTTCAAACTCCAGCATATTTTTCCTTCTAGCAATTATCAAGAGAGGAATGTGACCTTGCTCTGCAAAATTTAAAAGGCAAATATGCTGTCAAGCCATAGTTCTATTACTTAGTATCTACCCTAAAGTTGTCTCCTAGAAACCATGTTTGCATTACTGTGCCATTACTCAGTGTGTTTTTAGGGTTTGGTTCAAAACCAAGCTCTTTCCAGTCAATGATTTGAGTATGTTTTGCCTCAGTCCTCTCTAGTGCACTGGAAATTGGGCCTTTACCTTCTTCCATCCTTCATCTGAATGCACTTTATACAGTATTTAAAATATATAGGTAGTTATGCAAATACTTCTAAATAAAAATTTGGAAGGTATGAAAAGACAAGATATTTTCAAATTAGAACAGAGATGAGCAAAGCCTAGAGAGTCTAGTACCAATAATAACCAGTTTTCAGCAGGTTTTCATATGTGAAATGATAACCTCTGCCTCTAAGTATTGCTTGCATTATCTGGCCATAAGCTCATTGCCATGTTTAATCTTTCTCTGTATATAATTATGCCTATCCTTATGTTTCATGTGCTTAAAATAAATCTATATTTTTTAAAAGACTTTACTTGAACAGCTGAGTCTTTTTGGTACAGTGGGAAAGGGTACTTTGTCTACCAGAGGGGGCTGGGGGGATTTTCAGGAAATCATGCTTGTGATGTCTTACCTTGATAAACACAATGAAACCTGAAGTTTGCATTTTCAGTTCTGCATATGATGGCACTTTGCTTTATGGTAAGGCTGGAGGAGTAGGACATGACTAATGCTCTTCCAAAGAGTTACTTCTGGTGACTGCCTCAGCAAAAGGGGACCTGATACAAAGAAGATCTGCAGATATGTGGAGAGAGACTTCCATTTTCTGATGGAAAATAAGGTATTGCCATTTACAGGTAAAATTACAGTTTAGAAGTAACAATCTTGGCTTTGTGTAGTGTAAACGTTAGGAGAGTATTTTCTTTCACTTAGAGAAGGAGAAACAGGAGTTACCCTAACCTGGCTGTAGTTAGCTGGAATACATGTTACTTCCTTGGCAAGGATGCTTAACCAAAGTCCTCAGCTTTTCAACCAGCAATAATCTTTTCAAAGACAACTTCCATTCTAACCAGTGAGAAAAAGATGGGTGGGCAAAGATGACAGAGAAAACCCCCTCAAGGTCTCGGAATGGAAAAGCTGCCTTATGCACACTCCTGTTGAATCCAGCCACATTCAGCACCTGGAGCACTGCTGTCCAGTACTGTAGCATATTTAGGACTAGTGATGTTATAAAAATCTGCAAGTCACACAAGTGCTTTGCGGTTAAAGCTAAAAATACTGTGTACATAAATCTACCTAGCCCAATAGTTTGAGGAAAGGCCACAAATGGGTTTGGTATGTAGCAGTGATTCAACTATGCTCTGAAAAGAAATTAGCTAAACACTAGAGACACTAACTCAATATACACACATCTGCTTGATGTGCAGGAAGGGAATACATTAATTTCTAGGCATCATCGTGCCTCAGGGAGCTTTTAAAAGGACCAAACTAAAAGCAGTCTGCAATAAACAGGCATTACATTAAGTGGCAGAGCAGGAACTAAACAGAAGGAGAAGGTTAAAAATACTAAACAGAAAATGGATCTCAATTGGGCATTGAGGGATGACACCTTTCTGCCTGAGACCCTGAGGTGTGAGTTCATAAGTCTACAGGCTGCTTAACGATCATTTTGAGTTCTGCACAGTGGAAAAGTATATTTGGTCCCATGTCATCACAGGAAACATCATTTACTTGATCAGCACTTCTCTGTCATGTTTTGACATGGATTTGATGATAAATCCTTCAGGGATACCAAAATAAGACACTTCAAAGTTTATAGAAACTCCACCAGTCTCAACAGGGATGAGAATCGCAAGAGGAAAACACAACTAATTCACAGGAACACAGGCCCATGGGCTGCTGTTATTCATGGAGTTTGATAACTATGGACATACACTATGAATAAATCTCACATTTTTTAAATCTAGGCTCCTCTTTCTGAAAACATGAAAGGCAGTGTAGGGTCACCTAGAAAAGTGAACCTTCCTTGTTCACCCTGGAACAAGGAAGACACAAATACTGTAAATCCTGATCAGTTTAAGGGAGGTGAATTAACAGGGTCTCCACTGGCCACACCAGAGGTTGGTTTCTGAGACAAAGGTCTTCAAATCCAAGAAAATTAAAAATATGTTTGTACTTTTGCTGCATCAGTGTCACTGCCTAAGTAAGTGCAGAAATAGATATAACACATCCAGGTTTCACATCAGGTCATACTGCTATAATCTGGTCCTAAACTGCAAAAATCACATAATTCCTGGCTGGTTGCTGTCCATCAGTAGAACTATGAGGAATAGTAACTCTTCTATGGAAAGCATCTGAAAATGGGTCTCCTCTTTTCACAGTCAATAGCTGTGCAGCACCAGTCAGAGGCACCAAGTCATGCAGTGGCTGCTGCTTCTGAGCTTTTGTTCTCATCTGCATCAGAACAAGAGAGGTGCCAAATCATATTCCCACAATGTTCCCATGAGTGTTACATCCTCTTCCTCATCAACTTGCTCCCTAGCATGGGGATGGGGAGGGGGGGAAAGTTCAGTGATTCCTAAATGGTTTGCAAGGGAAATTTTGCAAGGCAGTTGTGTGCTGTTCAACCTGTTCAACCCCACTCAGGATCCTGGCAGGACTAAGAGCCCTGGGAGTCCAATGAAGGGTCATGTTTTGTGACAGGTCTAATGACCATTCATAGGACTGCTGCACAGGGTAAGGGCTGCTTGGCCCCATCTGTCATCTCCCTAGAAATTCTCATCTAAAACAAAGTATTCCCTGGGCATCAGAAGTCTGAGAAACATTTGTTGAGATCTTTTTTCTATGGTGGTCAGCACACCAGGGCCCTATTCTTGGGTAATTCCTCAGGCACTATGCCAGAGCAAATAAATACACCATTCTGCCTGAGCACGCTTTTGGTGGTGTTTGCATAGGTGCCAAGAGCTACTCAGGAGCCATGGATGTGGAAAATCGGGGCCTGAAGCTTAGAAACTAAAAGTGAAAAATGTCCCTGTGCACACAAACACACCAACACTCTGGACAGTCTGCTGTGAGCTGTTTGACAACAGCCCTCAACGAGGAATGCAGCCTGAGATTTCATGGTGGGAATCACACAGCTCTCACTTGGAGAATGCCATAGGAGAAATTTCAAAAATTAATTTTAAAGAAGGGCTTGGGAAGTTTTTACTTCCCTTCCTACACTCTATCATTTCCTAGGAAGGTTGGACTCTGGTGAGTGCCCTTTGGCTCACCTCTTCCCTATCAGTTTTTCATCATTTGATACAGCCTACCTTTCTCTCTACTTTCTCCTTCCACATTTCCACCTAAAACATAGCTACTGCCATTAGAAGTTGTATTCCACAATGATTAAAGTTAAATTGTAAGATTAAAATATAAAAATTCCTGAATTGGGTGGGTTTTGGGGGCACATGCTTATTCAGGTAACTACTTGTACTGGCCTGCAGTAAGAGCAAACTTGTCAAAGGTTGCAAGGGATTTTAATGACATTGAATTAATTAATTTTAAATCTTTGCTCAATGAAATAACATTTATTAGACTGAGAAGCAGTAGGGAGACGTTTGTCAGCAGTGCTTAAGTTGGCAGACTCTCTGTTACTATACATAGCCAGAGTGGCAGAAAGTAAACATCTTATAGGATTAGCAGCTATGTTCATAGCTGAGATGAAATTTGAACATTTCATTAGTATAAGA
Organism: Lepidothrix coronata; assembly: GCF_001604755.1. Taxonomy (NCBI): domain Eukaryota; kingdom Metazoa; phylum Chordata; class Aves; order Passeriformes; family Pipridae; genus Lepidothrix; species Lepidothrix coronata. The sequence goes on from NW_016690472.1 coordinate 395,611, forward strand.
CTGATTCTGACATTTCATAAAGCCAAAATGCAAACAATAAAATGTGTCTGATATAAATACAGTATGCAGCACTTACTCAGATAAAGTTCAAGAAGCACAGCAGGTTTAGTGCCATGACAAAGGAAATACAGAAGGGTCATTTAAGGACCTAACTTCTGCTAAGCACTTAAGTGTATGCTTAATCCTGTAGGTATCAACCAGACACTTTGTACTTATTAAAAGCAGACAACAATACTAATAATAAGAAAACAGAAAAAAATTCCATGGCTAATTATTGGAATGGTGATAAGAATTGCATCACCCTCACCAAGACAAGAAACAAAATATCACAACTGATTAAATTTTATTTATTGTGCCATCTTCTTAGTTTAGGATATTTTGTAACAACCGGACTGGTAAGACTTCAGAGACACATAACAATGTTATAATGGCAAATACTTCATTACCTTAGATAGGCACTACTTTTGAAGCCTCTTCCTGCTGCAACAGGTCAAAGGTAAATATATGTCCCCTTCCCCCCATTCTCACATCATGATTATTCTAGGTTTTCATGCTATTACGTGTTTTACTGTGCTTATACTAAATCAACATTAACTTTTTTCATCAGTTAACTTTTTTGTTCTAGAAAATAGCCTATTTAAAATCTTCTTTTGTGTGTTAAAATGAGGTTCTGGTGAGGCTCATCTCTAAAGCTACACCTGCACATGCATTGCTTTGTTCCAAACTGGGCATAGGTAAGAAGTTCATTTGTTTGTAGAAGTAAGAATTCACTAGATTAAACCTGCCATTAAAGGCCTCTGCAGAAAGAGACTGCACAGCCTTTCCAGACAATCAGACCATTGCTTAACAATTTCTACTGTTAGAAAGTTTTTCTCCTGGTCTAGCCTGAATACTTCTGCAGCTGAAGTCTTGTGTTCACCTTGCTCAAGGAGAATTGATTTGTTTCCATTTCTCTGCAGAGTAACTATTTATATCTGCACATACCTCTATCCAGAGTTTATCATCACACCTGTTTCACTCTTGCATCTCCCAGCCTACCTTTCTTAAGTCAAAAACCAAAACCTGTTTCTTTTTTTACTCATAGGTTGTACTTTCTAGGCTACTGGTTGTTTTCACTTAGGTTCTCTGGAGAGAGAACTTCAGCTCCAAATCTCAGCAGACTTTTTTTGCAGTCAATATTCCTGCTCATACACACCCAGCGTTGCCCACTACAGAGTCATCTCCAGTCTAAAGAACTGCTCTGCAACCAGCTTCCCCCTTTCTCTCTTCCTACAACTGCTCATTCCTACCTACTACAGTACCTTAGCTTTATCCTTACTGAATTTAAAAGACCAATTTATCAAGAACATTTTGATCAGCTTAAATTATTGTTAAAAAGGGCTTTCTTACTTAAAAGAATGCCTTTATATCCTTTTTGTTAAGGATATTATCTTCCTAAAACTTCACTAAGCATCAGACAGTGCACTAGAAGCAAAGCACTACAGATTAGAGAGACATGATGAAAGCTTAGAGGCTATAATTGTTCAAAAAGAATAATTTCCTTTTCAAAGGTAAACATCAGCCTTGCAGACAAAGATAAGGCCAAGTGCACAATTAGATACACAAGTCTGTGTTTCTGCTCATATCTCCTGATATCAAAGATTGCAGGAAAATTCAAAGTGCTTTCTTAAAAGGTAAAAAAAGAAATGAACAGGAAAAAGTGTAGGAGACTAGAAGGAGTCACACCAGAACTGTCAGCAGCTTTTAGAAAAGCTGTTTTCCTCAATGCCGGAAGTCTTTGAAACAGGAGATAACCAGCCACGAACTGCAGCAGCCATTCAAAGCAGAAATCATTTAAAATGTTTACATTTTGTACACTGGCCTTTCAAATGAAAGCATGCCAACCTCCATAATGTTATTTAATTGCATGTCTTTGACAGCCCATCTCTTGTAAGCAGAAAATTTTACTGCTACTATACACAGGGAGAGAGAAACCAGTGGCATTTTCACCTTTACAATTTGAGTGCAGGTTTAACTCAAAGCTGCACTAAACCTAAAACAACCTTCGAAATAAAACAAGTAGGAGCCATTCTTTCTATCTTTGCTATTGCCAATTTTAAAGGGAAAAGTCTATGCTTTATATAGTGGAAATTTCTCTTTTAGTAGAAGTATACTTTGTGGACCAAAGAGAAGCAGCCCCTTGGACAACAACAAGTACTAGGAGATACCTTTGACAAAGCTCTCCAATATTATTCATTTTATTACAGTGGACTTTGTGGCTCTAGGAGAAGAAACAACATTGAACGAAGTATTTTATAAAGTGGATAGTAGAAATTTCTACTGTTCCTGGATATTTAGCACTTTATAAAGAGAAAGGCAAAAGGAAAGCACCTACCACACCAAAAATTACCCAGGAGGGTACCAGCATAGCAGACATAGAAATACAAGAGTTCTGGCTCCTGATTACATGAATTACCCATGGGTACTCGTGGTGTCTCAAATCCCATAGTCAAATTTGACATTCTTTGCTTTAACACTCCCACTAATTATTTTTTTTCAGATGCAAGAAGGAGAAATCTGCATTATACCATGAAAAGCACAGATTGAACAGATTTGGTAACTTATGGCAAGGTGGTGCATTTAGACTCTTCTAGCATCTTTTTCCCCTGTCAAAATACTTGTACCTCTTACCTGCAGCTATCTCTGTCTTGCTTGCTGTCACTAGGCATTTTCATGACACCAAGTCTGATTCTTTCCACCATGACTCAGTGCATGCCAAGGTGAAAGAGATGTCAGGTCTCTATTCAGTTACACAGGGGGACACCAGCAAGCTCTGCCCTAGCAGACACCAGCCTGCCAGCACTGGGCAGGGTCTGACCTTCTGCTGGAGTCAGTCAGTCTCAATTACTCTTCTTCCAGCTTAATGCAAACAATTTCACAGTAGACAAAAAACCCCTCCCCACCACTTAATCTCTTATTATTCTCCCCGAGAGGAGTCCATCTAGCTTACATCAAAGAACTGGTCTCGTTATGCCATTGTTTTATAAGTCTCCTAATATTCTTCCTATCCATAATACAGAAGACACTGCTGATAGAAATATGTCAACAGGAAAACAAACAGGCAGCATTTGACATGTTATTAGTCTAAGGCTGGGTGGATAAATAAATCATAGATCAAATATTCGTAGGGGGGAAAATACTGTTTATTTCCACTGGATTCATTACGCACACACCTCTCATACAGCACAGTGACAAAACACATCCCACAAAAAGGATGTCACAATGTACCCAAGAAAGGACTGTTGATGCAACCAGGACAATGTATTCCCTCCTTAGAAAGTGCTTCAGTCTCTTGGGAATATATCACACTGGTCATAAAGAACAAAGCCAGCTGGAAGTGTCCTTTAGCTATATCACTTCATATGGCAGGGTAATTCATCAAGACTGAATCATTCCTAAACACTGGATGTTGCTCTGAAAGTAATTTGTTCTATAAGTGCAACAAATATTATTTCACCCCTTTATTTAAAATATTGAAAACTGCCATACTATTCTTAGATGAAAAATATATGCTAATCCTAGTCTGATCCTACATCAGGTTATTTCAGCTCACCATGCTCTCCATAATAAATGATACTGATACAGCAAAACTGAACCCAATTTATTTTGATGCCTCCTAACTAAAAACAACAGTAAAGAAACTGCCTTGGCCATTGTTTCAGATGCAATCTTAACTATAATAAAGCCAGGATGATAAGGTTAGCATCTCTTCTCTCCTAAAATGAGTGCTTTGCAATCAGGTCACCCAAACTCTAAGGAACGAAACACCTACAGTTGTGGAGTATTCAGTTACTAGAACTCCATAGCTCAGGTTCTTAGTGGTGAAATGAACCATCAAAAGAGAAAACTCACTTTGAGTTAGAAGTTTGCCACTAGACAGATGCCAGTAACCCACTGGTGGCACCCACTTTCAAACAGTGGGGAATGATTAAAAAAAAATTCAAGAGCTTTTATTTTTGTTTTTTTCAGAAGCAGTTACTTCAGAGGAAGCATCTCAGATAGGTAAAAGTTTACCTCCATATCTAGACAAATGCTGTGTGGAAGTATCCAGAGATAGAAGGTCGTATTGCTTAAAGGTCAAAGGTGCCTCTGTGCCTAAGGTACCATGTTCCAAAAGTTAGAGAACTAAGTATCATTAACATACATTCTCAGTCTTTCTTCAGAAAACACAGCCCAGGTAAGCACAGGGCACAGAGATGGTGGGGATAGAAGAGAAGAAATTCCATAATAACTCTATTTCAATTGGGAAAATAAGCTTTCTGGAGGACCTAAGCACAGGACTGGTAAAAAAGTCCAAACCACTCTTCCTCCATTGCTTTCTTAGAGCAAACAAAGACTGATGAGAAGCCAGGGCAGCACTCACAGTACTGGTGGAAGAACAACTCTCCTCCTGGTAATTAGGCAGCTAAAACCAGAGGCACAGCAGCAGCACAACACAGACTTCTTGGCTTACAGTAATTTCCAGTCAGCACTGCTATGGGGATAATGGAAGTTGTCTGGCACCCAGTGCAACACACCCAGTGTATTTTCTTTGCTGAAAGCCTCATTCAGGCAGGAGGAAGCTCCTCTGGTTCATATGGCACAGCAGCACACTGAGTTAGTTATTGCTACAGAAAGTCCATGTTGGCTCACGAGGCAGGTCGTGTGTGTTGGCTTTTTTTCCAACCATAGCAATTTCTGTTCAATTCTTTCATTATTCAAGGCTGGGTGAGGGAACAGTGCCACTGTGCCATATTTTGCTTTGACCTCTTCTTGCTTACAGGCTTCTACTGTAACTAGTCCATGTTCATCACCATACTCATTACAACAAATTCTCATTAATTGATAAATGGTTCAAAAGCCAGTGCTGCTGATCCCTGAATCCACTCATCATGAGAGAACATCTAATGAATAGCTTTAATTGAATACATTCAGCCCTGGGTCACACCACAGACAGTCTTCCCCAGGTTAAGCCTTACCTACCAGCCTTGCTACATAGTTGCAATCACATGCTGTTTCCCCTGCTCCTTGGTTGGATAAAAATATTTTAAAAGATCCCAGACCATCCCCTCCCAAAAAAAGAGGAACTACAAACCACTAATCCAAACCACAACCTTCCAGGAAATATTAATGCTCTTCCAGCAATATTAATGCTAAAATCAAGGTAACCTTACTTGCATAACTATTTCGATCAATGTCTGGCAACTAGTAATCTGAATTTAATTTGTCCCTACCAAATAAAATAAACTGAACTTACTTCTTTTAATGGCTGAAACACTTTCCCAAATGGGTGCTTATTCCTCTGAGATATAATCAGCACTCAGTTTTAAGCAACAAAATAACTTCGATCATATCGCTTCTCCTTCACCTTCCCTCTCTCCTTTTCTGTGTCTTCGGTACAGAACATTAAACACTGGAAGTAACACAGACACATTTGCATTTCAAATAAGTACACTTACTAACTGGAGGCAAACAGACTCTACAGTCTCAACAAAAAACCCTGTATTCAAATAACACCTGTACATCACAGTAGTGTGTGACAACCAAACACTGAACGAATAAAGAAATGCAGCAAAAGCTATGCCTAACACTAAGCACATGAGAGTGCCCTATTACCCCTTCCTTGGGCCTTACTAAATAAGTTTCTGGGAGAAACAGAGCAACTGAGGCTTTCTCAGAGACAGATAGAACAAGGTATTGTTGCTCCAGGAACAGGTATCCCTCATTTGTTTGTTTCAGATATCATTAAGCAAACCTGAAACTCAACTGCATCCCTCTAAGGAAAAGTTAGGGGTGATTTTTTTTCTTTACGTACAACAGGCAAATGCTCACCATGTGAGATAAGTGGGCTTTTACCTAAGAAACTTCGAATAAAGTCATACATAAAGTATGTTATCAAGATCATTGCCTTACTGCTATTCAGTAAAGGCTGCATTCCCAACACGAGATAACATAGCAGACTGTAACAAATTCCACAAACTTCAAGGGAGATTCAAAGAATGACTGCTTCACTCCTACAAAAGGAACCAATTAAAGACCCAGCACTAAAAGGAATTTTGAATGTATTGCTCTTGAATGAAACAATGTTTGAAGACGGAAATTAATTTGTTTATGAGACACATTGTTGGCTTTGCTGAGTTTTACTACCACAGTCTTCCTCCGGGAGGAAATATATTAATAAACAAGAAAGAAGAAAGTCTATCACTCCCAGTAAGGCAGCCCAGTGTTAATGCCAGCAGCGACATGGTAAGACTTCTACCAGAGATTTGGCATTATTAATTATAAATCATCCAGAGCTTCCAAGGTCCCATTTACATCCAAATTCCTCCCAAAAGCTTAGGATTTTGAAGTGAGCTTATTACATATTCTTACCTGATTTATTATTTAACTTGAATTTTTTAGGGTTTGGACTGGCCTTTATGTTAAGCTTTTTACAGAGCCTATAACAATAGGGCCCAAAATGCCACAAAAATACAAATCATTTATTCAGCCCAGAAATCTGACCTTTTCATGAACATTTTTGGAAGCTGCGTTATCAGGTAGATCTGCCAAGAAACAGAACCCAGAAAATAGGTCCTACAAACTGTATACCAGAATCAGATAATTACATTGTATGATAATGAACCAGCACAGTTAAGGAAGCATCAATAATGCCTTAGTGGTTCCTAAAAGTAAAAAAACTGAATTAGTTTGCCATCAGAGCTGTGTTATTATACCACAGAAACACAGCACGAAGCTTCCAGCACTTCTCTGTTCCTGGCCTCAGACTCGTTCCAGTAAGAAGACTGTGCCCTGCTGCTGCCTCTATAGCTCTGACCCATTTTCTTCTTCTCCCTGTAGGGTCTGGAACAAAGTTTCACTGAGATCAACTCAGGAGAGGGAAAAAAGAATGAGGGTAAGAGAAAATAGGGAAAAGTGTAAATTGAGTAATATGGGAGTCATCAGTGGCCAATGTTAATTATTAATTGATTGAGAAAGAGAATAATGAAATTCTGTTGCTGCATTAAACCCTGCTTATGTCTCCTTATAGACACACAGATCAAGAGTTTCAGGGGCTGAAGCCCATAAGAAAGGGAAATGTTGAAGACAACTACAGCAATTTTGTATCAAAAAAAAAGCAGAGAAACCAGTAACTGACCTAGATGTAGTAAAATATGGGTAGTTTTGCCTTCAGTACTCTTGTCCTTGATGAAATTATTGACTATATCAACTTCATTTGGTTCTATCTTTTTATTTTTTCTCTTCTAGTTTTGCTAAGTCAGCATATACAATATTGTGTATGCAGTTATACACAATACAATATTGTGTATAACTGCATACACAATATTCCTTCGATGTAGAGTTTGCCTTTAAATTTGACCTAAGGTCTGCTAGGACACAGCACTGATGAAAAAAAAAAGATGTAGGAAGAAGCTTCCCTCTTTCAATCAACTCAACTTCCCATCCTCAAACTCTCCCATAATTTCCTCCCTACTTGTTAATTTATTGAAAGGGCTCCTGTGCTAACCAGAGATCAGAGGATCAGAGTCCAGCAAATACACTGGCCTATTCCTTCTTGCAGCCTAAATAAACAAGCCAGCTCTAAGCTGCCAGCATATACAAGTCCTAACCAAGCAGTACCTACCCCTATCTTATTTTTTTCTTTTTTTTCTCTTTCATAATGGGGAAAAAAAAAAAAAAGAAAAAAGGAGAACCACATTTCTCAACTTCCTCTGAAAGTTTTGAGTCTAACTCAACTGATCTGCATCAGACTGCTTTAGCTCAGAGCCCTCGCTGGAAGGACTCTCAGCTCCTGGTTGGAGCTGAACTCAAGGCAAACCACTCTGTTGTGTGGCCCAGCAGGAGTCTCAGCCTCTCATAAAGGGGTACTGAATACAACATTCCCTTCTCCAGAAAATCCACAAACTAATGAGATGCAGAAGCTGGGAATGAGACAGGTCCTTTGATTTCCTTCTGCAGTACACATGGAAGCTCACGCTGATCATTGCCCAAACTAATATTTAACAGCAGCCTGCCATTAACCTAAAAGCTTCTCTGAAGAATTAGGAGTGATGGTGTATAACTCATTGTTTTATGCTGCTCAGTAGCTCATACCATTTATTTTAGTGTATCCTGATTTTCTGTAGTCTGCTTTTCCTTTGACATCCTTTCACACACACTTCTCCCTCCCTTTTTAAAATATTTATTTTTAAAATCTCTTTGTGCTCCTTTGTACAGAGAGTTTCAGCACTGTACATGTGCAGGACAGCACTACTGAGTGGAGCATTATGTACTTAGGGCCTGATCCCATTTGTTTTCCCACCTCTACCTCCCTACCATGACAGACCTGCAGAATGTGAAGCATCTTAAAAAGGTTCTGAGATATCTCCCTGAATGCACAGAAAGAGGCTCAAGTGGTCTCCCTCTGGTAAGTGCCATTAAAAATCATAGTAAAAAACCCTCACAAATCAATCTTTGTTTTTCTTCAACAAAAAAGTGAGGCACTTAATTTTATTATCCTTTCACTTTTGAGCCCTTATGGTTCACATTTGAAAATGTGAGCTAGAAACGTAACTTCTCTTCCTCAAACGGAAGCTAGATAGAATCACGTGAAAACAAAAGATGGGACTTTATGAAAATACCCTAAATATTGTAAGGTTTGGGCAACTTGGCAGCCCTGGGGCCACCCACAAAGACAGAGGATCCCTGGGGAGCTGTGGTATAGCTGTCCATCTGCACCAGGCCACACCATCCACCAACCCTCCCCAACTCTGTTCCAACTCAGTCTCACTGCCAGGCACTCCCTGAGGCTGGTACTCTCTCAGAGTCTCTTTTAAAAGAGATTTCCTGATTTCCTCCTGCTGTAGATCCTTTCAGAGCATGCTCTGCTGTTCCACCCTGTGCTCATTTGTCTGGGTTCATCTCTGTGCTCGGGAGCGTGGCTGTCGTATCATCCAGTATCTCCCCTTGCACAGTGAAGGCAGGCCCAGGTCCCATCCCTTTCCTGCTGCACTGCCCTTAGTGTAAGAACGGTGTCACCTAAAACAGGAGTAAAATGGTGCTATTTGGGTTCCCATTCTGTACCCAAATCCTAAAAGAGCAGTGGCCACTGTTCACCAGAGACAAAAGCACAGATGAAGGGGAGGCGGGTACACGGCAAACTGTTCTGCCGTGCTTGGAGAGAAGCTGTGTTTGCCTTCCCAGTGCACAGACACATTGTCTATGCCTAAATTTGAAAAATCCATATTGCAGACACAGGGAAGGTAGGAAGAATATTCTTTTGCTGATACTACATGGACTAATCAGCTAATCACCATGATCTGTGAAGGGATATAAGTGACCACAAGTGGGACAGAGAAAAGGGAGCCTGCAAATGCAGGTATTCACTAAGAAAGCAAAGGAGCATAACTGTTGGCTATTTTTTTCAGGGTGAGTTCTCATGAAGTGCAATGGGTCTCCAATCACCCACTTTTACCATGCTTACACCATGATCCCTCCTGGAAATGCTAAAATCTGTGTATTCTAATCTATCAGAAAAGAAGTTATCCCAATATCAAGCTGCCCAGGAGGTGCATTTCAGCAGAACAGCTATATAGAGACTGTATAGCCTGCAGACATATCTTCAGTCTAGAGAAAAGATAAGAATTCACAGTGAGAGGATCTGATTCTGTTCATGGACTGGCAGATGGTCTTTTCCATAGTACAGTCTGAGGCACTGTATATATATATATATATATATATATCTAAATATCTATATATATATATAGATATCTTCTCTCCCTCTAATCTGTTGCCACCACAGTTTTCTGTCCCTGTCTCTAACAGGGCATGAGCACAGGATAAAGTCCATTGTAGATTTGCTATTACAACAGGGTTCTAGATGCTACTTTCAAACAAGTCACAATATTCTCTCAGAAACAGTACAAAATTTGTTAATGACAGTATAGAGCTGAGCATACTCAACCTCTCAATCATACTTTCCCAGTGAATGATAATTTTTGACCTTGACCACAAGGAATTATACACTCTCTTGTCATAACTTGGACACTGAGAGATTGCAATACACAAATCTTCAGAAAGCAAAGAGATATTGTTCAATATTGAGGGTACACCTGAGTGTTCCATCTTCCCTTCAGAGTGTAATGTCTCACCAAAAATCTCTCATGCTGATTAACCTTCTGGTATCTCTACACTTTCAGTACATGAATAAAAACTGAAGATTTAGCTTGGCAAAGAATCATTATATTTTTAATTACATAATTTTATGTTTAGCCATTTTATGCTTATGTTTTGCTGAGATGCAAGAAACATACTTTGATTAAGAGCACTTTGAAAACTAAATAATCACAGCAAGGAGGGATGACTGCATGTTTACCTGTTGGTTACATCTCAGCTCGTTTATTTGAAATTAAGTAAGAAACAACTGATTCTTCAAATCTATGTCTGACTTCAAAATCAGAATTTTCACTCTCCTTGCTTTTACATTAAAGACTCTTGCCTGCTGAGGAAAAGGCACAACCAAGCAAAACTTGGTGTTAGCTTCAGGAGACCTCCATGCAATTAGAATTTCATAAAAATTTCAATTCCTCAAAATGGCAGAAGATGCCTGGCATGTGAGAGGGGTGGTCAGAGGAACGTCAAAGGCACAGCCATGCTCTAATGCCAGCTCTTCTTTTTGTTTATGTCACAGCAAAATCTTAAATAAGACGTTATCTTAAAAACATTTCCTAAATTTTGATTGCTTGACTTTGCATCCAGGACTGGCTTTTAACGTTGTCATTCACAGTGTCTCAAATATATGCTTTAAATCAGCCTATTTGCTGCATCATTAAGGAAGTTTGGACCTTCCTTATTTTCAAAGCAGATGTCTTTAATTTCTGTAGAAAACAACCGAGCTCGAGTCCGTTCAGAGGTCTACAGCAGACAGGAATGACAGAAGAGGACCATAAGCCAAGACTTCTCTGCAGTCCCACGTTGAGCAGCAGGACAAATCCCAGCTGCTGCGCACCCTGTTGCCCGCAGGCCGGAGCGCTCCCGTTCATTCCCGAGGCCGGAGGACAGGACAACCAGCAGATGGAGCTTTAGGGTTATCCAAAAAGACACAGCACCGATGAGAAAGTTGCTCCTAACCGCATCCCCACAGCCGGGCACGCCAGAGGAGCGGAGCCGCTCAGAGCCAAAGCACGAGCGCTGTCATCCTTCTGGACAACTCGCCAAGCTCGGTCTGGACAAACCCAACTCCACCCGGGCACCTGCTGCATCTGCCCGGCGGGACACACGGAGCACACCCGGCCTCAGCTGCCTCTGCCAGCTCGTGTGCCCCCTTCCTCAGCCTCGGAGGTGCCCATTGTGTTCACTCCAACACAGGCACGCCCAGAGCTGGGACAGTCAGGCAGGTTTAAGCTCACTGGAGGTACACTCAGAGCAATACCACAAATATTTTTTTTTATGCATCATTTCATTCTTTGCAAAAAAATTCCTATGAAACTGTTTGTGCTTTGTCTGGAAATGCAGAGAAGGAATTAGAAGGGAGTAACAACAGGGAAATCCTGTCTTCTACTACCCTGCAGTATTTCCAGCTACATTAAATACATACACAAGTTTATTTGAAGTTGCTCTCACCTTGTAAAGTTTGACCCTGACTTTACAAGGAACACATATAAATAGAAAAGTATTTTTTTCTTCATTTTATAGCCTCCCCCTCTAGTACCTCTCCATTTGCTAGTGTTTAGGCACTGGATATCTCCTGAAGGAATTCACTGTCTCCTACATTACTGGCCAACATTTTGGGCTTACCTGCTTCTTTTAACATACATGTACACCCACACTGCACTCCAAAAACATCAGCTGCTCTGTTAAAGTGGTTGTTATAGTGCAGCCTTCCCTTGGAATCCCTAAGCTGAAAATCAGTGATAGGTACAAGTACATATGGGTGAGAGAGCAAGTGCTGTGGGTCACCTATGGCTTCCAGTGATGAATGGCTGCAGATGCACAAATTAATACAGAGGTGGTTAATTATAATTATCTGTTTCTCACTTAGAAAATGCATCCCTTCCTTCCCCATCCCCCAACACTCCTCAGGGTTTTGCTGATTTGGAAACTTGTAGCCACTGTACTGAGAGAAATCAAAAGTCCACAGTCCCTACCATATTTAGGACCTAAAAGTTAGCTTGTTTTACCTAGAGTTGCTTTTTCCCAGGTCCACCTTCCTTCAATTCAGCCTCTTGCTTCTAACCTTTCAGCTTATCAGCATTGATTTATTTAATATAAAGTAGTGAGGTTACCTTAGATCAATTATACCTTTTTTTCTGTGCAATTTCCAATGCTTAATACATCTGTTACTGCTCAGCCGCAGGGACAACTTGTCCAGCTGGATCCTAAATTATTTCAATCCTTAATTCAATTGTATTTTTGCCACAGCCCAGCCAATGAGCATAATTCTTTTATGGCTAAGAAGCCTCTTTAGAAATAATCCAATAGCCCATATTAAAATATAGGTCATTGTGAAAACTGCCAACTGCCTGACTTGTCATAACTTTGAAGACAGGCTCTGAGTCTCCTTTGGCATTACTGATTCTTTTGGTGCTTGGAGGCTTAATTTTAAAACAATCAGCTCAACAAAAACAATTTACTTAGAACTGTCCAAACTACTCAATGTTAGCTGGGAAGCTAATTTGCTACTTGGTGCTGCACTTGGATAAATGCTACAACTGAGGGCAAGTGGAGGTTTCCAAGTACTAAATCAGTGCACAACTTGATGTGCCTGTTGCTATAGAACTGCAAAGGCTTTGGACAGTAAAAACAAGTAAAACCCATTCGAACCTACACATGAGGTGACCACATGAATACACCTGTGAGATGAACATGTAAACATTAGAAAGGCAAAAAATACAAAAAAAGTTCTTAAACTTTGAGTAGAAATTATTTTTGGCTCTTTGACTAATATCCACTATGAGACTTGGAGCCTTCGGAATGTTTGTATTTTTAAAGATTTGCTATATCTTTAAAAGAAATAAAGAACTGGTCTTGTTCAGTGTTTTGGAAAAGACCATTTTCAATTAGCTATTGGATTTTTTGTCTCCTGTCTCAAGAAGGTGGAATCACAGTCTCAAAAGCTTAAGGAAGTGAGTTGTCTCAAGACCACTGACAGCTGCAATGATCCTTTCTCTGAGTTAGAGCAACAGAAAGCTCAAGCTAGAGCAATGGAAAGCACGCCTTCCCTTATTGAAAAGGCAAGTTTATTTAGCATAATTCGATTTTTTCTGAGTACTTTCAGAAAAGTAAAAAATGAGAAACAGAATTAAGATAATAAGGCTTTCATTTCCACATCTCCTCTCCAGATCTGTGCATACCGTTCTCACTGGCCACAAAGAGAGTTTTGTTCCTGTACCATAGGAAGTAACTCGGTACCAAATATTAATATTAGGCCTAGTAGAAAACACCAACCATCAATAATTTAAATGTTTTCACTGTTTGGACTTTAGTGTGATCAGTGAAATCAGCTGTTTTTCATTTGGTAAAAGAATCAGTTCTATTGTGTCATCAGGTACATGTGCATGATTTCTCTTAAACTGAACGAGGCTACATAAAGATTGGCTTTGAATGTTCAGCAATCAGTATAGTAAACGATAAACTTAAGATCAGAAGCCTATATTAAGGTACCTGTTTCAAATTAAGCAGGATATCAGACTCATCCTCAGTCTTTTTTGCAGCCTGCACAATTGGACATGTTTTACTCGCTGTACAAGCAGAGATATCAGCAAGAGACTGGCACCAAGGACAGATTGCTTCTGGGTTTTTGTTTAGTCTTTTCAACAGGAGGAAAATAATACCCAGCACCTTGCCATCAGTGCTGCAGTAAAAAAATCTAATCTCAAGACCTTCTGAATTCAAGGAATTTTCATCTCATGAGATCTTTTGGGTCCTCTTTCAATCCAGCTTTGGACATCAAGCAAGGTGTCTTGTTCCGGGTCTGCAAATGACAGAAATTACAAGGTGTCTTGCAAAAGCCTTGATTTAGGGAGATGCAAATAATCCTATGACCACGCAGAGCTCCCAAGTTAAAACACTTTTCACAAATTCTATCCATAGGCGCATAAGCACAGAAAACTCCTACATGTGAAATGAGCTTCCCAAAGGAAGACAGATTAATCTGGCACCTTGTTCTGATAACTGCCTTTTTTAAAAGCAAGGAAAACATGGTAGATATTAATCTATCACGACTTAACAAAAGTAGCTGCTACAATGACACTTGTAATTGTTAGTCTGAGCAGAAGACGTGGAGATAAATAGAATTGTTAAGACAGGAAAAGAACTGACTAAAGAGAATATAATACTATGTTGTGCTATAAGGATAATTACAGGCTTGGAGTGAGATTACCCATCCTGAAAGATATGTTAACGGGAATGATCTTATTAAATATTTGCATTAATAATATGCACCCAAAAGTTTGTGTTTGATAATGAAATTTGGAGATGATGAAGTTGGCAGGCAATATTGAATTAGTGAAGAATGGGACTCGCATGGGGAAAAAAAAGGAAACATAGCATAACAGAAATTAATGGAAGCAGATGGAGTAAAATGTTAAACCTGGCCTTTAAGAATTAAAGAAGTGATGGAGCAGAATGACTTAGGTGTTTATAACTTATCGATGGACAAACATTTAATACAGGTTTGAAAAAGGCAAGTGAGATCCCCTTCTCATTAAAGTCTTGGCTGGTAGTCCTGGGAATCATTACTATTTCACTAAAGGTTCATAAGACTCCATCTGAAACCTAGGCCATGCTCCCTTAGGAAAGGTTTATTTCAACCAGAAAAAAAGAAAGATTACAGAGACATGACATGGTGAACTTGGAGGAAGCACCACAGAGAACCCAAGTGTACTGGTTCTCTTACTGTTCAAAGCAGAGATCAAAGCAGAGACTAGATCAGTGTGTGCCCTGGCTCCCTTTTGGACGCTGCACAAGTCAAGAGGAAGGGAGGAGGACGGAGTGCATGTCATGCACAGTCACGTTATGACTGTTATAAAATGATATATGTTATAAAATGATAAAGATGTCATGGGATAGCTTTCTGGGATGACACTGGTGGCCCTCATGAAGAAAGTCATCTGATGCCAGAGGTAACGGGTAAAATTAGCTTTGGAGGTGTGTATTTGTGACAATCTCAAGCAACTTGATAAGGAAGATACAAATGTTACTATCACAAGAAACAGGGAGAGGCCTTGTCTTCCCCTACAACTTGGCATGTTTGCATAAACAGAATACTAAAACACTGTGGAGTGATTTTGTAATATTTATTTTCAGTCTGAAGACAGTTTTAGCATGACAGGCACTGTCAAAATGCGGGGTTGGATCAACCCAAACAGGCCCTTCTCAGTGAAAGAAAGGCCTCTCTTTAGCTCTCAGGAGGAGATACTATGACAACAGCCTACTAACAATACAGTACAGGGCTTTCAAATACTGAGTAAACACTAGATTTGGAATGGCATTATGATTTTAGAGACACTATGAACCAAACCTGCCCAACTCACTCGTAAAATTCTGAGTAGCTGGAGCTGATATATTGACTGTCATCAAAAGATGTCCAATATGGTCTACAGCATGGTATCCTTTACCTGCTAACCTAGAAAGATGGGCACCCCTGCCAATGCCATGTTCCTATCACTGTGAAATTGTTTTAACATTGATTTAGTCAGAAGGCTTTGTTCCCAGTTCCCACAGCAACTGGCTATTCCCCAAGTTTCTTCTATCACAGAACAACCAAACTTAACTTTATTCAGCTTCTGCACTTTGTTTGAAAAATGTTTATTCTTTTAGTGCTGGTGAGCCCCAAGGCCCAAATGAGCTCAGAGTTTCTGTGGATGTACCAGGATGTGAAATTAAATACTTGGTGTATATAACCCTTGCCCCTTTTCCTCTTTTCATTATATCTTAGATTAGAATAAGAAACTGTTGTCCTGAGTCTGCAAGCCCAAATCCCAGTTCTCACAAGCAACTTCATCATCCAACAACATCCTAACTCATAAAACAATATCCTAAACTCCAGGTCTCTAGTTCCCACTGCATTCACTGCTTTTACAGTTAGAATTTTTCTCACTTCCCAACTAAATTTATCATGATTCGGTTGTCTTTTGGTTTAAATGGTGGTAGTGTATTTTTTTCTCCTGACATTTACCTCAATTTATTTATAAAGCAATCATATCCCTGCTCAGTCGCTGTTTTGTTTGGCTCAGCTATCAAGCTCTTGCACCAAGCGTATCACATGAAGCAAGACTCTTTCAGATTCACCAACTGTAAAGTGCAAGTTTCAGCATATTTAAACACTGTTTGATACTACCCTTCTCAAAAGATGGTTCACAGGAAGGACAATAGCCAGCCTCTGTATTTCTGTAATATCAGTGGCAGAGGGCTGTGCTGCCAAGCTGGAGAATTCAAACCCTGCTGCCAACAAGCACAGTAAGCCTTCACACCACCAGCAAATGGAGATCTGGAAGCACAAACTAAATTGTTGTTCATTGGAGATTTTTTTCTTCATAGACACTAATGTGTGAGAGTGACAACCTCAGCTTGCTGTTAGAGCATATAGTATATTCTCCAATACATTGAGAGAATGATAGACAGGAATTTGAACAATTAATGACTATTTTCTGAAGTAAATTACAGCCTTTTTCCCAGCTGACAGTGGAATATCACTAACACCCTGCCATCTTGCCTGGCTACATTGAGGTTTCTAAATACAATATTCCTTTCTCTGACTTCAACTTCCCCCACTGTCAGCCTCCATTAGGCATAACAAGATCCAGACAGATTCAAGATTAAGCAACTTTTCTATAAAATCCAATTGAGGACTTTCTTACCTTGAGGGTGCAGCAGATATTGCATTAACCAGATTGTGCACACTTTCCATGCAAGAACTAAAGGCACATATATATACATATGTACATATATATATATGCAGAGTGACCTAATTTTCTTAGGAAATAAGTGGGGGCTTTCTAGATTCCTCCCACCATAGACATCATGATCACGCTCAGCTAATTGAGACCTTGTGGGGAAAAGGGTGTTCCTTAGCAAGGCCTTATTTTTCCAGAAGCCATACAGGAGTGCTGTTGTCTAGCGTAGAAAGTCCGTGCAGATCATTAAGGCAGTAATAGTCACGTGGAGAGAGGGGAACCAGGTTTAAAAAGCTCCTTACTGGCTAGGCTACAGCTTCAGCTCCCAGAGAGACTGCAGTCCCTGAGTGGTGGAACCAAGAAGGAGGAATCCCCCTTCAGCCATCTTCCCCCTCCCTATAGGTACCAGGGAATGGGACAGAGACATCCTCAGTGCTACCTGGTGAGTCTGTCATCAAGATGGTTTTAGGGCTCTGCAGAGCAGGGGCTCCCTTTTTGTCCGAAACAGAACATGTCCTTTATTTGCTGTGGGAGAATGGGTGTGCAGGGTCACTTAAAAGCAGGGGAGCAGGGGCATATTTGGGGGCACTGCACCTAACATGGGGATGTGTTGGATGGATGTGGTGGAAGGAGTGAGGGATGGTGTGAGGACTGGGCAGCAGTGTAGCTGCACATGAGCACAGTCCCATGAGCTGTGCTGCACAGGCAAACAGCAAGTGTTTATAGAGCAGAGCATGTCCATGACTATGGACAGGGGAAGGACTTGCAGCACGTATGGCATGAAGTGTCAAAAAGAATAGAGAGAAAAGTCTTATGTGGTGTATTTGAAGAAGATGAGCACAGGAAATCACAGAGCAACCAAAGGAGACCACACGAGCTGTATGTTCTAAGCACCCCATTGCTCTGAAGCAGTATAGCCACTGCTCAAATACTTCAGCGAGATCCTGGAGCTTGAACCAAGTGTTTTTTGTGAAGGCAGAACACCCCCAAATTTTCAGCTGCTGTCTTACTAGCATCTTGGTCATCTGTGGCCTAAAGAGAGGAGGGGAGGATGCCAATAAGTGAACTTTAATTCTGAGTTGGGATTCTTTTTAACATTACGAGTTTGCAGAGAAATCTCATATTCCTTGTGAACTCTGACTAGTGCCTCTTTATATATTACAACACTGCATTATCAATCCTAGCAGAGTGAATAAGAATGGTAGGCTGCAACACCTCTGAGAATACTCTGCAGTTTGACCTGTTCTCACTGATGCCAAGCAGAAGGGAAGCTGCTTAGTGTTGGGGGGAGGAAGCCAGTTTCTGCCTTTTGTGTTCAAATTTTATTTCCCTAACTGACACTGAATGTAGAATTACCATTCACAGCTGTAACAAGAAGAGTTCCTGAAAACCCCTTTCTGCAGCTGTATTTGCTGTATTGCCAACTTTCGGCACCAATCACTGCTCTGCCAGATAATTGTTTACATGTAAAAGACTCACATTCCATTTGAAATAGCGGCAAATAGTTAATGCCCTACAAATACCTCAACCTGACAACTGAATTCTACCAGCCTCACGCTTGCCATGACAGAAAAAGCTGACCATCCATCAGTCCTAGCATAGGAGCATTAGCAGTGTCCGGCTCTGCTATTCAGCCTGCACCCTACCGCGTTCTGATACCAAAAGCCAAATTCTACTGTTTAGCTAAAGCCACTCTAGCGGACAGGGCAGAGCCGCTGCAGCGTAGCTCAGCCGCCAAAGGAGGGAAGCGGGCGATCCAAACAGGCTCTACCTGTTGCCTGCTAGCGGCACTTCCAGCTTGCCTGCCCGGGGATGCGTGTTTTGGCTGGCGGGAAGGAGCCACTCCGCAGTCAGCGGCAGGACGAACCCGAACTGTCCAGCTCGGGGGGAACCGCCGGCCGGTGCGGGGTCGGGAGCTGCCGGTGCCGCCCCAGGTGCGGGCGCGGCTCCGCCGCTCCCCGGCGGAGGAAGGGCGCGGGCAGCCCCGCTCCCCGGGGGCGCCCCGGTCCCCCCTCTCCCGCCTCATTTGCATGGCTCTTATTACGGCCGTGCCTCGCTCCCGCCGCGCTGACACCGCCGGGCTGAGCGCGGAGTCGCCTCCAGCGGGAAGGCACTTCCGTTATCTGCGCGCCCGCGCCCCCTCCTCAGCCCCGCTCTCTCTCTCATCCCTGGATGTTTAAGGCGAGGATGAACAAACAGGTCCAGCCCGAGCGCAAAGTGTCGGTGGTGGCCCCCTTGCCGGACCGCGCGGGGCCGCCGCCCCCGAAGAAGGACGTGGAGCTGATCCTGGTGAAGGAGCACAACGGGGTGCAGTACACCAGCAGCAGCCTCCTGCCCGCCGCCCCCGCGCCGCGCTACGGCGCCCAGGACAGGGAGACCTGGGGCAAGAAAATCGACTTCCTCCTCTCCGTCATCGGCTTCGCCGTGGACCTGGCCAACGTCTGGCGATTCCCATACCTCTGCTACAAAAATGGAGGGGGTAAGAGCACCGCTTGCGAGGTCTTCTTTTCCCCCGTCCCCCACACCCCGCACCGCCGCAAGGGCAGCATCCCCCTCTCTCTTCTTCCCGGAGTTTCTGGGAGAAAGCCGAGGCTCACACCCCGCGGTGCCCGGGCGCGGTGCCGGAGGGCGAAGGGAGGAGCGGCGGCACTGCCCCGGCGCTCCCCCGCTCCTCCCTTCGCCTCCCGGCCGGCGGGGACCCGCCGCGGCCCCGGCCCCGGCAGCGCTCGGGGCGCCGCTCGACCCCCCACTCGCGCGAAGAATTGCTCGCACACCCCTCGAAGTTTAACTTAGTTTCGAGCACGGGCGTATTTCCCTTCTGGTGCCTCTTCAGCCTGTTAACACTTTTTTTTTTTCGTTCGCAAAAAATAGCACCAAAAGGGGAAAGAAAAAACTAAGTAAAAAAACCCAAACCAAAAACACTCAAGCGGAAAAACAGCATCTAGAAGAGCTAGCGCCGGACCACTGAAAGGTTTTGTGGGGGTAGTTTTAACGTGGAATCGGGATTTCTCCCCTCCGTTCTGCAGCGTGGGTGTTCTCCCCCTCTCCCAAACAGATAGGAGACTTGTTACAAACAAAACCTCACCTCCTGCACAGTTTGGCAATGACAACAACAAAAAAAATTACACGCAACAACTACGGTTGGCTCAGATTGTCTTCAGTAAGACCTTAACTCATCAGCCCCTTTCATCTCCCTGAAATACGCTGTGTTGTCAGTGATGACTCCAGACTGTGATGGAGTAACACCATCTGCAAGCCGGGCAGGTGCCTGGGGTGCTTTCAAATCACACGTAGGAAGAACAGACCCTGCCTGGCAGATGGAGGACTGTTTGTGTGAACGGTGAATGATGCAGATAGAAGAACTGATAGATAGAAAGCACGTTCTGTGAGATAGTTATGTATGTATATAGTGATAACGTGGTTGCCTGGTGATAAAGGCTAATGGGTCACTTGTGGCATAAAATACTTGCTTCCTGTGAAAATAGGAATGCAGGATGGATGGGAAAATCCCTATCAAATAACATGGAATTATCCTTAACAGGTTATTAGTGCTACTGAAACACTCGGTCAAGTTTGGAACCTCCAAAACTTCTGAGAGGAGTCAGAAAATCTCTCTGCTCACCACCCAGACAGGCTGAAGAAAGTAGTTAGTAGAGAAAAATAACCTCCATCCTTATTTCGTTATGTCCAAAAATAGTTCTAGCCACTCACACTGTAGCAGCACAATGCATCATGAACCCAGCAGGCTTCCACGGTGTCAGGTGCAGGTGTGGCAGCAGCATCATTCATACCACTCAGTATATATGCACCATTTCCAGATCTCCAGGTCATCTGGCAATTTTTAGGAAAACAGATATATTCCCCTATCGCACATTGCCCAAGGTGACACCCAGAGTGCCTGACCTCTTTTCTGTTGTCTCTTGGGTCACTAAGTTTCTTAACCTGCTTCCTTTATAATTTATTGCCAGCTCAGGCTCAGGAAGTAACAGTCTGCAAGTCCCTTGCATTTTGTTTGGTCGCTGTGTATTATTCTGTGTCATTTCAGCTAGAGAAACCTGAGTTTTCCTTAGCATCTTCTGATTCAAATACTTCCAAAGGGCAGTGGAGAGAAAGCTGACACAGCTACAAGAGGTACCTTTCAGTGAAAGGTTTGCACCAATTCTTCAATATCAAAGTAAAATCGGACCCTTACAAGCAAAGGTAGAGAGGCCCTGTGCTATCAGAGTCTGTAGAATGACTGAGAACCGTTTATGGCTACAGAGATCAAACACTGTGGTGTCTTAAAAATTTTCCATCCATTGTCTCTCATGTTGGACATACATATCAGTTTTGGTTAATAGAAGTCTTGTAGGATATTCAGGCTCTAAAAGTACTTTACTGAATTTCAAGCCAACTCAGTCCCCTTCTTTCTTTCAAACTGGGTTTGGGAACTTGTTTGCTTTATGAGTAAATTTTCCTTCAAGTCCATAGATCATCAGGCAATGGGCAGAGCTGTGGAATAACACTGGATTATTTTGATATCTTTCCAGTCATAAATGACTGATAGTCTTAGATATATATATATATATATCTAAACACACGTTTAATTATTTATTTATTTTCCCCCACAATACTATTGGAGGAGGGAACCTTTCTAGCACTAGGCTAACTTTTGCTGCCTCAAAAGGATAATACAATGGGTTCCATGTAATTGCTATGTATCCCCATATTGAAGATGTAATAAAGGTACATGGATATAGACATGGAGAAAATTTAATTTCATTGTCTTTGTAGTTTTTCTGGACTGTGGAGTAAACTAAAAGGATAAATTCAGAAGGTGTTTCTGTACTTGTATAGCATGTTCCAGACTTACCCTTAAAAAAAAAAATAAATTACAAGATGCTCGTAATAGGATTACAGTTTGTCTTTTGATATTTATAAGACACTACTAGATACAGGAAAAACCAACACAACAGATTAAATTTGAATTGGATGGTATGTATAAAGTAAATCAGTGGAAGTAAAGGGTTTCCTTTCCTCTTCCTCCCTCAGTTTCTTTTTATTCTGAAAGCCTCAGCAATTACTCAGCCTCAGGGATTTAACTAGAGCTGACTTTAGACAGTCAATTGCGGGTTATGAACTTGTATATCTTCAACAGATTGATACAAAATAGGCAATGAAATGGAAGCGTGTTGCAATGCCCTAAGTCCCAGGTCAGCATAGGTTGTGCTATCTAACAAAAGGAAATTCTGTAACCCTACCAAAAGCTACACTCACAGGGGTTCTACAGATGTTCCTAGAAGTCAAAAAACAATGTCAAACACATGGAAGTGGGGAAAAATGGCATCTCCCTTTACATATGAAAAAAGTGAGGTGGGTGACATATGGACTGCTATGTTCCTAAGGTTGGCTGTGATTAATTTAAGATGCCTGCAGACACATTAAGGGCCTTTCCATGCTTATAAAAATAGGTGACTCTCAATAAGGCATGAGAACTTACAAGAACTCAGAAGGAAAGTATAAATACACACTGTATTCCCTCATTCAAAGTTGAATTTTACAAGGACATGGATACATTTACACCCTCTTTTTTTTACTAGGCAAGTCCTTGAGTTTCTTTCTTTAGCAAACTCTAGGGAAAGTTCCTAGAAAAAAACCAGACATAGAGGCTTTGGGTTAAATCTGGAAGTTCCACTTATACAAAAAAAGTTTACTTCAGTGAGTTTCACACCCCCCAGTGGCTGCTATACAGACCTTTTATGTTAGATAACTTTGCAGACAGCACTGTCAACAAAAAGAAACATATTTTAAAAAGCTTCCAGTAACAAAAAGCTGGAGAGTAAGAAGCATCCAGCAGAATTAAAACACTGAATGAATAGCCAGAAACATCTGTGTTTTGGGAGTAGCCTGCTGAGAGACCCCAATGGGACTTCTGCACAAGGATAGATGGCAGAATGTAACCCTTCTGTGAACAACTGGAATTTTTGGAATGATTCTTCTGTTATTAAAAAAAAAAATCCACAATCTCTAGTAAGATCTAAAAAGCATTTAATTTTTTGTCTCTCTTACCTACTTTCATGGGACTTGCCTGCCTTACAAGGGCAGAGACAGATCCAGTGGCTGTATTGTAATATGAAACAGGCACAGAAACCTTACAGGACAGTTTAATATGAACAAACTGGATGAGATCTTGCACTCACCAACTTCTTGGAAGAAGCATAAGTCCACTCTGTGCTCTAAAGTATTTATCAGGTGACAGGGAGGCTCTGTAGAGATGGGAAAAATCTGCAAGCTCCCATTAAGCAGATCAGACAACACTCCAAAAGAGGGAATTCTCAAGCATCACCTTGTCAGTCTGGCCGATCAACGAACACCATGACTTACATGTATTTGACTGCTTCTCACAGCACCAAGCAAAAGCACTGTTGGCAGCAAATCGAATACTTTTTGTACAGTGCATTTGTGAGAGTTTCAAGGAGCAGGGCACATCACTGGAGAAATCATCAACTATGGTCATTTCTACTGGCTAGGCTCACAGCTGCTGTACCCTTGTTATAACTCATTTCTGGCAAAAGCACATTTTTCTTTTTTTCTAAAAAAAAGAGACTCCTTAGCTGTATAACTCTCTCTGTAAGTGGTCAACATCAATATATTAAAAAGAATGCTTTATAACACATCCAACCTTTTAATTGCTCCCTGACTATGTAAGAGGCTATGGTGAATTAAAGAATAGGACTACTATTAAAGCTATAGTCTCATCAAATTAGGCAAAGATTTAACCTGATATTTGGATTACATCTTAAATTTTACTGATGCCAAATGAAGTTGAGTAATGCCTACTATTATTAACTGATGTGCTCACAGTGGGGGAGGACGATGCTCAGTCTTAGTTAACAAAGCTATTGTAGTTTTTGTACAAGATACTTTCAGTATTAATGTTCATTTTTGTTTCCTTTTCCTGCATAGTCATAGGCAAAATTGATATTTCCCACTTAAATCTGAGGAAAAAGAATTTACCAACATAAAGTACTTTTTTATGAGCCAAAGGATTTGCAAGGTCAGTGATGTTCAAACTACTCATTAGGAAGCATGTAATTGTTGGATTAGTCACTGGAGACTTACTGTATCATAAGAACCAGATTAAGTTTTTAATGAATTTAAGAATAGCTACAGATAAATATTTTAACAGTATTCTAGCTATCATAATACACACTTTTAATCTCCTCTGCAGCATTATTTTTAAGTGTTTTTAGACAACGGTATTTCCAGAAGAAAATGTTTGCTCTTGTTTGCCAGCAATCAATACACTTCAGAAGTATCTTACAATTTATTCTGATGATCCCTTTCCTATTCACATGTTCATAAACTGTAATGCAGGACTGAGCAACCCACAGCAGATATCAAAGGCAGCATAAAAACAAATCTGAATATTCCCAAACAGGGCCAGCACAAAGTCAGGAGCCAAGAGCTGTTATGCGTTGAGAACGATATCAGTGAAACCATCACCTCCCACAGAGGTGGGACCCTGGTTACTGCACTGCTTCACCAAAAGCTGTGGTGCTGACCAGAGCACCTTGTCTTTCCATTGCATTCTGCCTCCTCAGTTTTGCCAGGTGTCTGCCACCAAATTTAACCATTATTTTGGGAAAGAAAATAACCTGGCACTTCGCAGTTTGAAGGTGGATGACCTTTTCCTTGTAATATCGGAGTTTATATTCCAAAATAGCATTGATGATGATAATAATAATAAATCAACTTTGAAGTAATCTCACTGCAAAGCCTACGCCAAGAGTTTGACTCATCAGTCAATCAAAGCTTAGATGCAAATCTAGAGATCTTGATTTCCTAATAAGGGGGTTTCAATTCCCATTAGCACATCAAACCAGTGACCTCGGATAGGTTAAACTGTTATGCTGATCTCCTCAGAGTGGCCATGAGCTCTGGGTTCCCAGGCATCCTGTGACATTGTGGACAATGCTCAGTTGTGTGGGGCGGCAGTACCTCCTTCCCCAGGGCCAGATTCAGTGGCCAGCTCACACTTGCCCTCTTCCCTTTGCCACTTCAACTATTCTCTTTCCCTTCCTTGATCAGCCACTAATCACCTGGTGCACACAAAGCACAGACTCACCAAAGCTCATCAGCACTCGAGTTCACCTGCCAGTTGCTTCTCTGAAATTCCCTGTTCTGCTCTATGTGTGTTATTGGTTCCACCAAATAAATCTTCAAAACAGTAATGTCTGCAGGTTTATAAGCTACTGTGTCACACACCAACTACATATGAAACATAAAGGATAGCTGAGAAGGAAGAACTGAATCTTTCTCTCCCAAATCTTTCATCAATTCTGAAATTCTTCTTTCTGACTCTGAGGTATGATACCATGAAATAGTGGATAATTGTCACACCGTATAGACTATCAGCTAAATACCCGGCTGAGCAGAAGTTATGTGTCCCTGAACAATTCTAGCAGCCTTATACTGACAATTTTAAAAAGGTTCTAGAGATACACCAGCAAAGAAAGGTTCTAGACAAGATGTTACACCTTAAGATGACTGTCCTGTGATTGAGGCAGGGCAAGTATTCAGAACTGATCTAAGGGATGCTTGTTTTCCAGCTTTCCTGTCAATAAAAGAGCTGATGTGATCCAAATGAGCTGTTCTGACAAAAGCAAAGATACCTCTTCCTAAGTACAGTGGATGCACGTTTTAATTACCACTTGAAGCACTTTATTCTAAACTAAAAGGCAGAAAAGACATCAAACAGTGAACCTAAGTTTGTTGTTTGGAGATTTAAAATCTCTGCTAACGGTCTTCCCATCCTCCTCCTCCCTCCCTAACCCCTCTTCACTCCTGTATGCCCTTCTCAATTCTTTAGAGGAACTGAAGTACTGAAATATCCCTAGAAAGCCTTTCCTGCACAAGTAAATTTTGAAAGTCTCATTAGGAAGCCTTCAATGCTCACATTAACTCCTATTAAAACAAATATAGGAATTTCTTACGGTTTGGCTAGGGATCCTGGTTTTGGATACTCATTCAAGCTAAAATAGCAGGCACTTAAGTTTCATGTGCTTCTAGTCTGCTTTCTCACTCACATCTTCTTAAGCTCTTTATTAAATTTGCTGGGAGCATGGAAAGTAGAAAGGCCACATTAGGAGTGTAGCAGCCAACAGTTCTTCTTTCCTAAGAAACCAAAATATCTCTAAAGAAACTGAGACATGGTCTATAGGGTTTTGGGGCAGAATTTCCCTTTCATCTTTTGGCAAAATACCACAAATCTGTCTGTCAGTTTAGTGAATATGTGAATACAGCTCCAGCAGTCTAAAGATGTTATTTCAAGGCCAATACTTCCTCCCCATAGTTAGAACAGAAATATGAAACAGAATGTTAATACAACTATTTACACCTAAGATCAGAGGGAACATACAGCTTTAGTGAGTGTTTAGATATGCTGTGAGGGAAATGATGATTAAAACCACTCCATAAATTACTGAACTTCTTGCTGTGAATTAAAATGGAAATGAATGACTTAAAGAATTTTGAGCAATTCTGAGGAGTAACATCAAATAGCTCATGGCTTCATTTTCGCTATGTCTAATGGCAAGCAAATCAGCAACTTCCAGTTGTAAAGCCTTTGTCCCAGGTTAACCAATTGATTAAATAGTTAACAACTGTAGTATGAGTGTCTGATATCAATTTGCCCTGTCAACTCCATAGCATTTACATGCATTGTCATTATTAGATGTAGTTATTAGATGATGTTGTACCTAACTGCTCTGAGCAGTACTACAAAATAACAAACCATAAGAAAATAAATTCTGTACTTGAAGACATACTTATATTAAAATATTGTAATTCAGAAGGTGTGAAACAAATTTGAATGGTGTGTCTTTGTAAAACATTTCCAGGTCTTTCATTACTACCTCGCTCTTAGTACTTTCCATTCTCTGTGTACATGCAGAATCATAGAATGATTTGGGTTGGAAGGGACCTTGAAGGTCCCTAGGTACAAGCATTTAGGTCCCTGGAATCTCACAACTGAATCTCAGCTTCTTGACTTGGAATGTGACAACAAGAAAAAATATTATTGCTGTTGTTATTAATATTATCATCATTAAAGTTGTAAAAGAAATAAGTTGTATTCAGGACAAGTCCACTGTCCAAATCCAGTTTCAGTGAAGAGTAGGTAAAGAATCCAGGAACATTACACTGATTATAAACTTTCAGTTTTCCTTCCTCAGGGCATTTGAAGACAAAGGATTCGTGTTAGTAGCCTATTACCCATGTCTTGACGACCTGTAATTCCTTTCTCCAACTATAATCCCTTTATCTTCCCTTTCCTTCTCTCTGCCTTCAAGTTAAGTCTTGAACCTTTGATGGCAAGATTTCCTCCTGATTGTGCAGATCTGATATACTGGTGCCAAGTCAGAATAGTTTCAGAGGAAGACTTTAGAAAGTCAAATTTTGAATGTCATGAAGATGGATATCTGAGTCCTTCAGCAAATCAGCACCAGAAGTGCCTAGATCCTCAGTACTGCTGAATAATCCCCATTCTCATGGAAATTCTGGAGACATAACTGTAGCATAATTCAGCATCTTAACTTCTGTATAGATTCTACATACTTAATTTTAAAGGTTTTGAAACCTTTAATCGATAAAAAGGGGGAAAGGAGATGGGAGGAAGGGAAACAGTTAAGTTCCTTGCCTTGCAACATATTCTTCAAGAAAACTATAGGAAAGAACCTCTTAACTACTTGTCAAAGCTATCCTTTGTTTTATTCCTTCTCCTTTCCCCTATTCTATATCTAAACAAGTTTTGCAATCTCTCCTGAAGCATGACAAAGGTGACAGCACAGTACAGCACTGTGGGAACCAGGGTCTTCCATTCAGAAGCAGAAACTATCAGCAGGGAGGTCTGGCTACATGAGCCACATACTTCTTCACACTCACATTCATCCAAAGCACACTACCAACTTTCCAGTGCACGGAATTCCGTGATAACATATTACTAAACAAAACTCAGGCAGGATTGGGCAGGCAGTTAGCTGTTGCCAGTCCATAAATGTTTTTTTACAACGAGTGTTCTGATTGCTGGTATGTAGTAAGACAAGTTGCCCTTATTATACAGTAACTCTTTTTATAGAAGATGGTAATTTTTCTAGTTCTCCTACTCCTTAAGGCTTTAGGAACACAACCACTCACTTCCAAAAGCACAAGTGATTGCAGAAGCTGTGCTCTTAGTGTAGGTATTAATTGGTTTCTCTTGTTTGGCTTTTATAATTGTCTAAGAATATATGTTAATTTAAGTGTCCAAAATAGGATCCGACACTCCCAGATCAGTGGTGTAAGACTATACAAACATAAAGCGTTTCTTGGAATGCTTTGTTATAGTGCTGCTTCCCTAGAACAAACCCAGCATCAGAAGAACAGTAGTGGTTTGATCTCACCCCTCTGAAGGACACAGGAGCTGTGATTTCAACAGCAGAAGGGTATTACTGCTTTACAGCCTTTATTTCAGAGCTGGAGAAAATTATTGCATGATTTCCAAGCACTGGGTGCCACATCTTGCTAGTCTGAGAAACAGCATTTGTGTCACTGATGTAGAGGAGGGATTGTGGCTGGGCAATTGCACAGAATTCATCTTTACTGAAGATGGCAGAACTGTGGGAATGAGCTGATTTTCTGGCCCATAGGCAGCATGGAAGAATGCACCCTCTCTGCCTGCCTCCCTGACCATCCAAACAAGCCTTTTCCTTGGGCCCCGCGCACGTACTGAAAAAAGCAGCTGAGAATTGCGCGTCTTATTTTTTGCTAGCTATTTTTAATTTATTCTGCACCTCCTGAACTGTGTGAGTGTGTAGAGCACTCTTCAGTGATTTAACTTTTATTTCTCTCTCTCCCTTTCTCTTCTGTAATGAAAGACCTCCTGCAATGTCTATCCTGAAGCATGCCAAAGGTGACAGCTAGTTACTTGCCCTTAAGATCCGTATCTCAGGGAAAAAGAAGGATGCTAATTCTAGTCAAACTCCAGTTAAATAAAAAAAAAGGGGGAAGAGGCTGGACTTTTTCTGGCACACCACTCTACCGAGTAGAATAACGGAAAACGTTTTTCAGACCACAAGGTGGAGCAGTAGATCCTTATAGATCTTGGGAGATCCTAACCTGATAATTAATGTCACAGCAACCTACTGCATTTATAGAAAAATAAAAAGAATTTCTGGAGGACCTGACAGGGTGGCTCACGACTCTTAAATACAGAGCTGTCCCTTAATAGCAATGATAATTCCCAAAGAGACCCTTCTTGCATTTCCTGATTCATTTCATCTAATAGGATATTACAGGAGTGGCAGTTTTTAGTGGTGCCTAATTCACACGAAGGACCTCACTTGTCAGCATGGCCACAATGACAGCAAGGAGACAATCCATTGATAACAAGGTGTTACCCCCTGAACACACCTTTTTTAAAATGAGTGCAACATTAAAATGGCAATACGTTCTCTTCCCCCAAGGAATGATACAGGTGGTATCATTTCCAGCAGGTCTCAGCATCTTTTCTTCTTGGGAGAGGCATCATTATTTCACAACACAATAATTTCACAATTAAGTATATTGGGCTTACTATGATATTAGAAAGTTCAATGCCAAATGTTACCAAAACATCAAGTTCATAGCTTAGAGGCTACTCAAAAATATCTTTGCTATGTGACTGTTCATCAGAATGCAGGACTGTGTCTGTCTACTGGTGGCCAGTAAGACTGATGCTAGAAGAAAGCTCAAGAGCTCGTGCCCTCAGCTGAGGGGTGATTACAGCTGTACACAGGCATCTTCTTTCTACAGTTCATCACAAAACTAAGGAATAGCTCGTGCTGTGCTTTGTCTCCTTTCTAAAGAGAAATGCAGATGTGTCAATGAGATTATGAGGCTGGTGTTGGTGAGATCAAAGACAGTCCAGGACTTTATTTTGGGGAAGAGTTTGATCATTTGCTCCTTGTCTGCAGTTTGTTTCTCATTTATGTGTGGCTCTACAGCCTTAGTTAAAATCAATAGATTTGTAAACCACATGGGAGAAATCCTGACCCAGCTGAAGTCAATGGGTGATTTTTTTCCATTGACGTCACCAGAGCCAGGATTTAAACCCAAATAACAGACATCTCTCTTTTAAGGACTCCTAAGTAGACAGAATTTCCAGACTAAGAATTATGTGAGAAGAAAAACAGAGTAAAGTAATAAAAAAAACTGTTCAGACTAAACTGATATAGAAGACTTCCACTGAGGAATAACTGATCTTCACTCAGTACAATAGCTCAGTACTTTCCCTGATAAGCAAACTGTGAGGATTACATAGATGATGGTCATTATTACACAAAATGGATTTACTCTGTGAGAGTTAGACTGTGACCTCAGCATTCTCCTATGTTGGGCTCAAGCAATAAAAGAAAGTACTATTTTAAGAAGTGCCTTTTACTCTCATAGTTTCATAGGGAGAAATGATTAGGCAAGACTCTTTCTAGCTTTCAAGGCTAAAGAGAAAACCTGGGAAAATACAAAGTAAATTCAAGACTAAAAGCCAGCAGGAAAATAAAAGGATTGGACTAGAAGATCATACATTTTAAGGTATTCTGGGGCCTATTCCATAGGTTTTGAACTTTTGAAATTGGTGGTTGTAGGAGTACAGCTGGCATCAGTTACTCTTTCTTGACTCTACTCTAAGAGAGACAGAAAACAGTTACCAGGCTATTCCTAAACAGCCAGTTAATCCTTCATGGTCTCATACGGGGGCTGATGGCAAAGTCACTGTCTCTAACTTTGAAGTAAGAGATTTGGAGATCTTCAAGATCGCCTACATTTTTCTTTCTAAATGCTGTTTTACAGACATGATATATTATGTGTTTAAAGCTGTTTAGAAATACAAAAAAATATTACTGTGTGACAAGTTGCAAACACCAAGCTCAGCCACGCTGATTTATCATAAGGTCTGAGTAATCAGTGAAAAAAGTTGCCCAGGAATCTGCCCTAGCAAAAGCTTGCACTGGGATGAAACAAGAAGGATTTTGCTTCAAGTTGTTAATAGCTCTGCTTCATCTTGGCAGTGAGCTGTGATGGGCCCTGAGGTCGTTTTCACATTCTTCCATGGCATTTCAAGCTAGGAGGCCCTGTGCAGAATGGCAGTGATAAAGCATGTACTGGACAGCTTGGACTGAGGGGAAAATTTACTTCGTTGCTTGAAGCCTATTAGGAAAACAGCCCTCTAAGAGCAAACATAGAGCTCAAGTTTCAGACTTAAATAAAAACTCTTGTCTGATTAATTCCCACAGAAGAGGAAGAGTAATTGGAGGACAGAAAATGAAGGAAGGGTGTTGCTAGCCAGTACAGGTAGGTTGATGCAGCACTGTTATGGTTTCATACTGGTCCGGAAGAGACTCAGTTTGCCCTTTCTAGCAAAAGAATATCAAGAGAAGTAGTTCTTATAATCCTCCTGCTGCAGGGATGCTACTGAGAAGTTTTCCTTTGTGCTCACAATGCCCAAATTCTCAGAGACCCCACCTGATGGCTCTGCAGTGCACACAGAGTATTATAAGCACTACCCTATGCCAAATACAGACTTTTTCCAAATGGAAAGGTTTTCTATGAAGAATCCTGGACTCCTGTGACAGTTTTCGTGAAATTCTTGTGTTCAGTGCTAATAGAAAGGCACAAAGTAAAGAAGCCACAGCCATTTGGAAGCTACCCTTGCCCAGTCCTTCCAAAATATTAGCACAATCCAACAGCAACTGTAGTCTTTGATAAGAATACAGGATTTTGCCTTTTTGTGATAGTACAGAAAGTATTACACCATTACAAATAAATCTCTAATAAAGCCTGGAAGGAAAAGGAATGTTTTGCTTTAGTCATTGAGTCCAAAAATTGAAGTTACAATTTAAAATTGGATTAATCATTAAATGGTAAAGGAAGTTTTAAGTGTACCACAGATTATTGTACTTGATTCTTCTCTAGCAGAATTTCAAGGCATTTACCTCCTATTGGTTTGCACATTAATCCTCTTGAAAGCTGCTTGGCACTTGTCTAGAGCTGATTTAAGATGTCTTGGGCACTTTGTTTTACCCTGGCACAGTTATGAATCTCATACTGCCTAAAATGGGTACTGTATCCTCCCCAGAGGGTGCTTAACTTGGGGGCTGTTTTTCACTTTGACAACCTGCAAATTAAAAGCAGTGTTTAAGAGAAACACCCTCCATCTGAGGTTGTGTTGTGAACCAGAAACTGCCCTGTTACGTGTACAGAACAGAGCACGTTTCACACCCCTTGCCTTGCTGTGTCCATCAGCTACTCCTGTGGCTCTGATTAGCTCTGCCAGGGCAGTCACATCCCCTCGAATTAGGCACCCAACACAAGGGGCATAACTGGGAGGTGAATCCCCCCTGTACAACCTGTACAATGCACATAGGACAGCGAGCAGCTCCCACAGGGGCAGTCCTGGGAATGTTAGAGTAGAAAGGCCAAAGCAAGGACTAATACTGACCTAAATGAGGAGCTGAAATCCAGAGGATTCATCCCAGGCTCTTTTCTAGTAAGACAAAGGAACATCTCAGGGGTATAAACTTGGCATTCCTAAAGCATCAAGTGGGCAGCTCAGAAAGTGGGTACCACAACTTAATGTAAGTACCAAAAGTGCCTACGTAGCTCTTCGACCTGCCAACACGTGAACATGCTACACCAAGAACTGCCTGCAAGGTGGCAACTTCAGACAAAAAAGCAGGGATCACTATTAATTACACTGTAATTAATTAGTTTAGTTCACTCATTCTCTACAGATTATAAAAAAAAGGCTGAAACACTTGATTACAGCACTTAAGCATCTCCTCAGGAGGGAAATAGAAAGTATTTCAGGGTATTCTAATTCATCAGGGAAATCACTGCCACAAATCAAATGTCATATATCTTCAAATTAGAAATAATGAATTTTTTAAATTATGTTTTATAGCAGCAAAGTCGTTAACCTATGAAACAAAATTAAAAAAAAAAAGCTAAAGGATTTTTCTTGTATCTTCAAGTCAGGTTTGTATTTTTCTCTGTCTGAAACCCTGGTGTATATTAGAAAATTAGGAAATTACATCAAGGTATCTAACAAGCCATTCTGGCATCAAAATCAGATTGATCCATGAATTTTGAAAGCATTCATTTTAGTTTACAGCTCACTGAGGGGAAAAAAAACCAACAAAAAAAACCAAATGCACAAATGAACATACAAGTTCTCTAAGAGAGAGAAAACTACAACTAACAATCTGTATCTGAACCAAAGTAAAACTGTGGTTGCCAAATCTCCCTGGCACCCAGCACGGACTTCCCTACATTTAAGAGGCAGCTAAAGCAGATGAAGTAATATTTCATTTCAGGTACATGACTATATTCTGTATATCACAGAAAACTATCTTTTCAGTACATACAATTTAAGGAAAATTTATCACCTGAGGTTATGTTATTATGGATCTGGTGCTGGAATGCAGAAAAACCTGCTTATCTTGATCCACAAGCTCACAGAAAACACCTTCTAATGTCTTCGTTGAAAAATATTTTTAGCCATGGATGTTCTGCCACCAATAAATCAGGGTACATTTTGACAGACACTTGCTTTTTGTACATTTGAAGTACAGCCTACACCTTACATGGGTGGTTTTGTTGATATGCAATTGCAGGTGAATATATCCTTGTGTCACCCCTAAAAATTGCAAGATTGGGAAAAAAAAAAGCCACGAATAGAACATTCCTATCAATAAAATGATAGAATAGTATTATTTCCTCTTAATTTAACATCTCTTAAGCTTCCAGTCAGTCATGTGTATTGTGAAGCAGGAACATTCTCCAGCAAGGCACCTGCACACTGACCCAGCAGTCCAGTGCTGCTCATCTCCTCTGGCTGGGACCTTCTGAAGAGCTTGTGAACTAGAAAGTTTTCTGTTTTGTTCCCAACAGTGTTATCTGTTCCAGGAAAGAATGCTACCACTCCTACAACCCCTGTCCTATTGAATATTAGCAATAGAGATGTCATAAATAACAAAGTAGTCCACAAGCTGACTCCACAGTCCAGCTCACTTACTCTCCCATTTCTTGTTTAAACCAGCCAGGTTTAAACCAGTTAAAAAAGAAAAAGACACAAAATCAAGAAGATGGATTTGGGCAGGAATATTAGTAGCTAGGCTTTCACATTGTTACAAACTCCAAGTTATTTACTTAACAAACTACGGATAAAATTCATTTATTTACAAACAAAGGGGCCAGCTCCAATAGTATCTCTGCAATAAAGGCAGGATTTTAAAACAAAAGCTGTCACTGCGACCTGGAAAGCAAATTTTTGGACTTTCTATGGTCACATGCATGGTAGGTGATGGGAATTGTTCTTTTCCTAAGCTAGCTGCAGTAAGAATGTTGTTGTGAAGGTCAGCAGCAGGAACCCCCTCCAAAGCTCCAGGGCTCCCACTGCCACACTGTCCACCTGGGATCAACCCAACTTATATTCTCTCAACCTACCATGTCTCTTTATTCTTTAATTTCCTATCAAACACCACAGGCCAGGGTTCTGTTCTTGTAGGTGCCTAAAATTATCTTTAAGCTACACATTGTTGTAAATGTGATCATTTCATTAATTTACATAAATAGGACCTTGGCCAATGACTTGGGTGTTATTCATGAATGAATCATGCTGCTCTGAGTGGCTGGGTATATTTAACTCTCATTAATTTGTTCAGAATAGCTACTAATGGGTTTCTTGAGCTCATGACTCTTGTAACAAAAGCCAAAGAAATGACTGGGTTTCCAAGGGGAGGGCTTGGGTAACCCTTTCTGTTACTACCCAGTGACCAGCTTATAAATACACTGAGCTTCAAGTCACTTCAAGTGATTTTGAGGCAGTAGCAGGTTAATGGCTCAAGACAAAAAAATGCAGGCTTCACTTGGCCTCAGCCAACAGCACTGAACCATTTCTGGAAACTATTTGTTTTCACTTTCTTTTGAGTGAAAGGAACGCTGTTAAAATTGCAATTCTGAAAAAACTGAAGGCTCTGAGCCCAAGTTGAGAGTAGTAATAAAAATAGGTTCAAATCTAGCAGCAATTTATTGGAGGGAGTAGATAAATATAAAGTCTTCAAAAGAAACATGCCACTCACCATGGTATAGCTCCACTGGTTTTACGATTCAGAAATACTTTCCATGAAAAAAGGTTGCATACTTGGAAGATTTTATTGTATACTTGGAGAATTTTATATGTGTAAAGTGCTGCTGAAATTTTTATAGTGTGTCACGCAATCTGTTTTGCAGAAAAATGTTATTTTTGACAACTATAATCTATTGCTGGCTGGGCTCAACATCATCATAGAGCTGCTGTTAACATCATCAGCTTGTCTTTGACCTGGGGTTACACATCATGTATCTCTGTCTTCTCTTTGCTGTACCACACAAACTCTTACTGCTTTTAACCTCAGGTCAGTAAGGTCTTAAGACGTTTTACCCCTTCTTCCCAGGCATCAGCAGCAGGCTCAGAGGTGCCCTTGGGGGCTGTGCAAGCTTGGTGGCCTGTTTGCTGAAGAGCCAGAATAACCTTCATGTGCTAAGAAATGCCCTCCTTTCTAATTACCTAGTTTTCTACCCATGGGGGTCTTGTACAATCTCGATTTTAAGATCTCTGCTTCAGGGACTTGGTTTTTCATTCACAAGACTCTGCACAGATTACAGTTTCCACCCATTTTCCTTGTTGTCTAAGCAAACAAACTGCTATCGATGTACTACTACTATCAACTGTTTGTTGATATTGTTTGAAGTACTATTTATTCTGTATGAAAAAAAAACTAACCAACAAGCACTGTTGATCAGATAGAGATATTAGCTTGTATTTCAATTCACCAATTGGGAGATCTCTGTTTTTAGATTTTTCCTGCACAAATACTGGAAACTCTCCTTTCGGAAAATATACTGCAATATTTGCTCCAAGTTTGTTGTTTTAGCAGACAACCCTGCCAGTATAACATTTTGACCAGAAATAACCATGGTAACAAATGCAGAAGGCTAACGAGCACAAAAAGTTCAAAGTTGTTTCAACTACCCCTGTCCTGGCCTACTTCTTGTATGTGCGTCAAAAATCCTTTTAGGATAACCACAGCTGTTTAAATTATCTTTTTTTCAACCATTAGTAAATTAATGCTTCTTTTTTTTTTTTTTTTTTTATTTAAATGTGAGATGAGACCTCCTAGTAGGATTGAGAGGAGCATTTTGAGCTTTTTTTTCCTCACCCCTTAGAATACTGGGAATGCTGAGGTACAAAGAGAGGAAACACTCCGTGTGGATTCTGGTATACCACAATTAAGAAGTTGTTCTGGCACTGAACACAGGAATGCAAAGCCTGTCTTGTATTTTGTCCTTCATTAATTAAATGCAATAGTTTTTAAAAAAAATTCTGTCTAAGTTTCCACTTGAAGTTTCACACAGATGGTTCTTGTAGAAGCTGAGGGCTTGACCTAACCTAGTTTTGCATAAGACACAAGGCTGTCTTAGCTCCATGTTTACACTGGTACTTTAAAGGGACATATATGGATCTTGTCAAATCTGTTAAGAGAGAAACATAGCAGTTCACAACAGTCTAAGGCTCTTTCAAGATGCTTGTGACTCAGCAGCAAGTCAAGTATGGCCCTTGTGCCAGGGCTGCATTACAGATGTTAATTACTTCAGATTTTCAGTCGTAAAAGGAAATTAGGGACCATTAGGGATTGCTGAAACTAGTGTTGCCTGGTGGGATGCAGCTGTGTGCTCAGCCCCAACCCATCACACCGTGGGGGAGTGGAATCCCCTTGAGTGCTATCAGCGTGTTACTGCCAAAGCAGCAATCCCACAGATTGCGTTCCCTCAGCTCTCTGAGGTAGGTAGATCTTGGCAAGCTAGTCTGATGTCTTAGCCAAGCTGTGCTTCCCAAGAGTTCAGCTGTCTGGCCTATACAAATCTGACTTTGGGTTCATGCAATTAAAGCACAGCAGTCTCTGTGGCTGGTGGCACAGGCAGGAGTGACACAGGTGACATCACATCACGTCTCCCTTCCTAACGTTTTGCCTTCATAGACAGGGTAGGCATTAACAGCAAGGTTGCCCCTGCAGCGAAGTCTGGTATGATGCTCAAATTCACACGAGTGGACCTAAAGCAAGAGGCCCCCCCAGGGTGCTGGTTTGGCTCCTCCCTGGTCCACAGTATGTTCACACCTCCCGGACGGGAAGTCTCCTTCCGAACAACACCTTTCGTTCACAAGACACTGTACCAAAGCAGCCCTAGGATGGAGCCCCTGTGCAGTCACAGAGTGACAGCTCTCACACAGATGCTGCTTACAAGCACTGGCAGACCATTCTATTTTGTGGAAATTTGAATGATACTTTGACCATCATTTATTTTTCTTTGAAGGGGCCATAATCTCAGAAAGGGTCGAGTGAACACCATGAAATTCGATTCTGGATATTGGCAAGGAAGATAAGAGCAAATATAAAGATACTTACAAAAACACCTGATTTTTTCGTATTTTTTACCTAATCAGAAGCTGCTAAACAAGAAGTTTCCAGAAGGCTCCAAAACATTAAGTCAAACTAATGTGACTAAGCACCCTTACTTTGGTATTTATCTCAATTTCAAAATACTTCAATCATTTAGTACCTGAAAAGTAACCCAGCTATGAAACCCTGCCATACTGTGTAAGTGCTCTTTGATGAAAATTACACCACACCTTATTAATCCCTTGCGGGGGTAGGGCGGGGGAAGGAAAAAAAAAGAAAGAATACTCCTTTAACTAAAGCCTGGAATGACTCGCAGCCAAATAGATGACGCTTAAGCAAGTATGCCTAAGTACAGTACACTTCACAGTTCATCTTGCTATTAGTCATACTTAAAAACCACGTATTTTAAACTAGCATTTAATAGGTATGTCCACTACGCATCTCCTGGATTAATCTTCTCAGTTATAGATGTCCCTGAATAGGCATCGTGTTTTCCACAGTCTCATGACATTAATCAAACAACACTCAGTGCAAACTCCATACCTCCCAAAAACAATCTGAGTTCGTGAGTCAGCTCCACACACTGTGGCACTGTCGAAGGAAGGCAAGGACTGCACTTCAAAGGCTCACTTACAGGAGGTCTGACAGTAAAAGCACCTAAAATAGTTTTTCCAGATTCTAGATATAGTGAAAGCAATATGTAGTGTCCCAGCCTGATTTTGCTGAGTGTGTTTCAACACTGAAACACACAGAGCTCAGAGCTGCAGGGTATCGGGTGTTTGTTGAATACAAATGTTTTTTCTGTACAATATTCAAACATACAACAGTTCAACATGACAATCATAAAAAGCAGCTTGCAAACAACACTAAAATATTATTAAAACATGTATTGCTGCTACTGTAGTAGCTTATGCAAATGCAGACTGCATTTACATTATACTCCATACAAACATCACGAATAGGAAGAATCTTGCCCCCAAAGGGGTACAACCAATATATTTCAATTTTAGCACACATTCTCAAAGCTTTAAGCTATTCTTTCTTTCTGTTGATATACCTTGTCTCTGTTTCGTTGCAAGATTTTAACTTTCAAATGACTAAACTTATGACTGAATGCTGAATACATTGTCCTTACCATTATGTTACAGCACGTTACTTTTAGAAGTAGATTGGTGGTATGACTAAGAGAGCGGTTTGTTTTTCCACTCTTATTCTCCAGTATATACTCAAAATTCCCTTTCTGAACAGTCACGTTAGGCAGCTTACCCCAGTAATATCTGTGAAAAGCAAACACTAAAGGTAAAGGAACAACTATTCAGACTTTTAAAAGCACAACAGTAGTTTCAGAAATACTTTTTAAATGTGCAATTCATTCTGCTTACTCGTGTGTTTCAGAAAGCTGCAGTGATGCTTTCAGCTTTTTACCTTCTCTAAGTTTATAAATTTAGGAGCAATGCAAACTTACTTCTTTTTACAAAGGAAGTTTTCAGATTACTAGACCAGCACAACAGTTTTTAAAGGTTTGCAGAAGTTTCTACCACTTGCTACAGGGAAAAGCAGACTGGGTTATTTTTTCTTTTGCTGAAAAACTGAACCATGATTTTCACTATCTGTTTTCCTTTTCATACATAACTCCTAACGACTGCAGTCAATTATTCAGGATAAGTAATCATTCTGTCAGCAAACAATGGTTTTAATGTTTTTTAATGTTTTTAATAGAGGCAAATTTTACATTAATTAAACTCTTCTTGACCAAGTAAGCTATGCAACAAAATAAAAGCTACACTTTCCAGGTCCCACAAAACAGAGAACTGACAGAGCACCCAGTTATTAAACGTGACATCAGCTATAATTGTTTTATAATATCATATGTAGCCATGTGCTGGGGAAATCTTTCTGTGACCTGGATCATATAAAATAGCCAAGAAGTTTTCAGATAGTTTCTGTACTAGATGAAGCTTTTGTATTTCAGTTGACAATACATTTTGTGCATTGATTTTTCCAGAGGTGACAGATTTTTGGTGACAGTCCAAACTCACAGGAGAACCCTCAGCCCAGTGATGTGTTCCAGGAAGGTGCGAGCAGCCCTGGCACTGCCCTGTTGCAATATAAAGATGCTGTGCTTGGGCCAACCGGGGGAACCCAGTACATCCTACACATTAATGGCCATGAGCCATCTGGAAAGGGAGGGTTGTCTAACCCATTTCATAAGAATAAGGGAATTTATTACAGCAAAAACCAAAATATGCCATGGAAGTCCAAATTCCATATGATTGACTAGTAGTGATTAATTTTAAACCAGAGATTCCTGCAGACACCTCACACAGTATGATTTAAGCTGCACTTGCAGGAACTCACGTTTTTCTCTTCTGTTGCTGACTCCATACCCCATTTTGAACTTTTTTTACTACACTAAAAAAACTTATCAAGATTTTTCATTTTCCCTTTAAGCTGTGCAAGTATGTTCAGTATCATTTTTTCTTTTGTTAGGGACTACTTCTCAGGGACACTTTTTTTCCCTTTAAAGACAAAAAGCAGAGGGGAAACATTAGAGGAAAATAGGAGCTTTGGCCCACAGCTTCTTTTAGGGGTTCTGTCTCTGAGACCTTAAAAAAATACAGGAAAGGGACAAGAAAATATGGGTTCTTCCTTCCTGATATTTGCTTTCTACTTCCCCAAGGCAATGGCTTTGTCTTTAGCTAGTAAATGTAAGCAGCAGAGAAAGCAAAATGTAATCAATACAAAGACTACAGTGTCTACTTAATGTCTTTCCAGGTGCTTTTCTTATTCCCTATATCCTCTTCTTAATCATTGCGGGAATGCCCCTGTTCTATATG
The DNA here is from genome assembly GCF_001604755.1 of Lepidothrix coronata. NCBI lineage: Eukaryota > Metazoa > Chordata > Aves > Passeriformes > Pipridae > Lepidothrix > Lepidothrix coronata. The sequence goes on from NW_016690472.1 coordinate 435,832, forward strand.
GAATTAGCACTGGGACAATATAACCGAGAAGGGGCTGCCACTGTCTGGAAAATCTGTCCAGTTTTCAAAGGTAAGTGTCCCTCAGCACCGTGAGGGTGCCACACACCTGTGATCACAAACAAAGTAAAGGTCTCTCAGCTTTCACAGACAACGTTGTACTTGGTGACCCTTCCCCAATCCCTGAAGTTGGAAGTCTTTTTGTTATCACAGATGAAGCACGAAATGGGAAAAGCCACCGAAATCATCTTCAGGGTGACACCTGGCTGAGTGCAACAGAGAGCCATGAGCAGGAGCAGTTCAGCCCTGTCCTCCCTTTCCCCTGCACACTGGGGAGTGGGAGGAACTGAAGCTCTCTAGGTGGAGGGAGGGGTTTGGCAATGCAAACTTTGGAAATACCGAATCCCACGGGGGTCAGTTCAGCCCTGTCTTCCCCACTGACTAAGATAACCACTGCTCCAATGAGGGATCATGGAGAATTCTCTGCAGAAGTCAGCACACCACAGAGGCTACAACACTAAAATGTGAAGACTGTAGTTCAGCCACTAGATTTGTAACATGACAAGAGTTCTCTGTGGTATCTCTGTGCCTCGGTTTTCCTGCCTATGAAATGGGAGCAATGATTCTGACAGACTTTGTTAAGTGGTTTTCAAATCTAGCAGTGAAAAGCACTCAGTAAAATCTTAACATTACTATTGAGTGTTTTCCACTAGGATTAACTCTCCAGCATTGCTGAATAAAAGACTGGGGAGTGTTGTTTGTGCACTGAGCTAAAAATCACTCTGCAAATTAAAAATAGCCAAGTTAGGTGTTTGGAGGCTGATCAGGGTGTTTGGCATTGATCAAGGATAAAGGGATCTCCCTGTGTGAAAGAAGCCATAGGTGTTCTGTACATGAAACAAGTGTTTGTTAAGGAGCCTCAAGAATTTTCTTAACCATTGCTTACCAACAAAAAAATGTAAGTTTCCTTATATCTATACCAGATTATATCTAAAATTTTATACAAAAGCCCTTTCAACACAGAGCTGCCTGAAATGAAACCAGTTAAGCTCAGCTGATCTTAGAACCTTAAAATTCTGATCATGTCCCTCCTGTGACTGACAAAAGCTGAGGAGCTTAACAATAGCAATCCAAACTTGAGGGATCCGCTGCTTGGATATAGGTTACACTGAGTAAATGTTAGTCTTCTTTCTCAAAATACAGCTTTCCTCTTCAAGCAATCTAGTGTCACAGAATAGGAAAAGTGAAGGTTTTCTTTCTTACCAGTCAAACTCAAAACACACAGCAAAATCAGAGATATAACAAAAAATAAGTTAGCAAACTAATAAAATAGGTGCCACAAAATTTTAAAATTAATTCATATAGATTTACCTAGCCCTTATATAATCCCATCATGGGAGAAAAAAAATCATCTCAGCACCCAGGAACCTGAAGAGCCTTTGTATGACAATGAGGATTTTGAAGACTGAACTGCAAAAACGAGACCTTCAGGATCTCAAAGTGTTTGAGCCAAATACCACTGTGCTCAGGGGTACTCTATGTGTTGACTTCAGGATTGAAAAGATTATTAAAAAAGAAAATAGAACTTATTTCATGTATAGTCTCGTTGACATTCCATTCGTGTTTTTAAGCTGACATTTTCAGGGTGGACTAAACATACATTGCTGTTCATTTTTAAGGGTTCTTATTACAAGGATATAGAATAGCATAAGTTATTTGATTCTCAAAAATAATAAGCATTCAGTTGTATCTGCACCTCAGTATAAACTCAGTACTTTTAAAGTTTTAACTAAGACTTCTGATAGCATGCAAACACGTTTTACTGCTAATGTTTTGGAGTTGTTTCTGGGATAACTCAAATCTTTCACTCAAAGGAAAAGTACACATTCTACACAAATTTATAACAGCTTCTCTAAATGAACAGCACTATAGTACTAATTTTAGCTGTGAATATTATTGCTATGAACTCTAAGGACTTCTAATGAGATGCTATCATAACACACACAATTAAAAATATATCCCGTAACCTTTGTAACACAGTCTGTTTTCATCTCTGCATTTTTCTAGGGTTTATTTTAGACTGTGGGTGGAGCAGCATTACTTTTAAGAAAACCTAGAAACAGGACAGCAAATTCATTCCTGAACATTCTCAAGATTTCAGGGAAGTGCCATTTAGGACACATTTGATCCAGTAATTTTTAATCTTGATATTAAACATCTCTCATTGCCCTTCTGAACTGGAGGAATGTCAGGAACACTTTTTTTAAACAGCAATCATCCAATTTCAGCTCAAGATATGTTATTCATAGTATTCATATTTTTTGTATTATTTGTATTTTAACATTCACCTTAATACTTAAGAATTATCCCCTTGGGTGATTCCCCCCTCCTCTCCATTATATTGATCATAATATATCACTAGAGTGTTCCTGTACTAGATTCATTTTAAGCATCAAGGATTTGAAAATACAGTTTCATCTTTACTTTCACAGATTTTCCCTTGTTAGGGAAGAGCAAACTGTTTTACAGATTAAAAGCCTCCTGAAGAGCAAAGAGTAACTTTTGTACACGCAGCAGTCTTTGAACTGCCAGCTCCTTCAGGGTCAGCATCTGCTCCTTATGCAAATTTTAAAGCAAGGATTAATACTCACAGTGTGTACTACTTCCTTACTTTATAAAGAAATATGAAAGCCTAATAATCTCCAACTGCTAGGCCTCCTATGCAGTATTTCCAAAAAACAAAACTGAAAAAATTAGAAGTACAGGTTTATACTTGGGTGCTATGACAATACAGTGATGTATAAAATGGTTGTAGTCTGTGTCTGTTATATGCAGTACATACAACTCGGGGGGAGGAGTCAGGGAACAATGCTGCACACATACTAAAGGAAGAATGATTGAAGTCAAGGTAAAGAAAGCTTCCTGAACAATCCTGGCAACCAACTTCTGTTCTGCTCCAACATTAATACCAAAGCCTCCTGCAAAACCATTGGAAAATGTCCATTTTCCAATGGACAGTGGAGGAGAACAGGCACACTCTGGGCCTTTCTTGCTAAAGGATCCCTCCAAACACACTTTGCAATACACAAAAACACAAAGCAAATGTTCAAAATCAAAAGAGAATGTTTACACTGGGAATTCTGTAATCCCAGGGAGATAATAAAAAGGTTTGAATGTCCATACGCAGTTTAACCCCAACTTGATATTCACCGAGATTATTGGCGTGCCCAAAAACCACCTGGAGACCCGCAGTGGAATAGCACAGACTGTTTCATGCATGTTTTGGACCAGTTACATGCTGATAGAAGCCAAACTGGAGAGTAATGATGGGAAAGAAACAAGAGAGGGATTGGTGTCTGTTCCAAACTAGTTCAGAGTGGGAACATGAGGCATAGGGAAACTTCATTTAAGCGTCAAGCTTTACTTTTCCAAGAGAAGTTGCCAAGGTCTCTGACATCATGAAGATAAAGTGAGTTTCACTCCTAACATGGGCTTGCAATCTTCTGCATTGGAAGTAAATCAGCAATGGAGTTGTACAAGGGCAAATTTTGACGTTGCCTGATTTCTTTTTCTGGCAAACAAGTGGATTTGATAAAACCCAGTCATTTTCCAAATTCATTGCTGTAATTTTTTGTTTTAAGGTCAGGGACATTGTGTCTGCATGTGTGTATGTAAATGGCAAAAATTCCTTTTACTGTTGGGAACATCTAAAATGAATTTGCAATCATATATTGAGTACAAATACAGTGTTTGCATATACTGTTGCATGTCAAACACAATGTGTAATCCAGTTTTCCTTTGTCTTTAGGTGTAGGCTATGCAGTGATACTCATAGCTCTTTACGTGGGTTTCTACTACAACGTTATCATAGCTTGGTCTCTGTATTATCTATTTTCGTCATTCACATTTGAGCTCCCCTGGACAAACTGTGACAACAGTTGGAACAGTCCAAACTGTACAGACCCCAAACTCTTCAATGCATCAGTGCTTGGCAATGGTACTAAATACTCGAAGTACAAGCTCACTCCTGCAGCTGAATTTTATGAGTAAGTGTTGACTTGACTTTGCTTTTTATTCAAAATTCTATGTATAAGAGTGTTTCCTCTTGAAGGTTAGTTAGCACCTAGCCTCTAGAATGAGCATTCAAAGAGTAAGGTTAAAATGGAGTTGTAATGTTGATCTGTATTCCAGGGTGACTCTCTTGCCTCTGTGAGCTTTGGTTGCTCCTGTACTAATGCAGTACTTGCTACTGGGCAAAACGGAGTTGGACAAGACACAAATCTTCTCCATGTACCACTTTTGCTTGCACTAGCATTGCCAGGGCAAGGAAACACAAGGACTGTTTCTCTACTTGCAAAATATTTCGGAGCAGACAGCAGACCAGACCTCTGTTTGCTCAACTGCTTCAATAGTTCAATGAAGTGACTGAGCAGGAGGAGGGAGCCAGGTTATAGAAAGACAGGCTTTTACTGATTCCTAAGCAAGAGAGTGTTAGGCAACGTGAGTCAAAACAAAGGCACACTCAAATCAAAGAGTTGGAATCAACCCCAAAAAGGTATATAAATTAACAACTGAACTAGAAAATAAATATATCAATCTGTGTATAAATATTTGCATTATGGACCTCTGGGGGAAAATGGGATTTGATTAGGAGAAAGAAAGGGGGATGAGCATCAGACTAATTGAATCAGCTGTTGAATTAATCTGAATAATCAGTTAATATTTCTGTGTTGGGAGTATCAGGGCATGCACCTGCTGAGCAGTGAGTCCAACCCCGTAGAAACAAAGGGACATCACTGTTACCATAAATAACCTCATGTGTGTTACACCATGGCTGGCTATAGTAAGGATCTTGAGGTCTCTGTTTATAGCTCTGAAACATTTGTGGCTGCTGTTTCTTCTCTGAAGACAGCACAGCAAAAGATCAGTGGTGATACACAAACTGTTGGCAGGGATTTGGGTAAACTAAATTCAGTGCTCTGAAAACAATATGGGGTGTTGAGCTCAAAGGAACTCACTACAATGGCAAATAAAGACAGCTATGAAACCTGCTGCCCCTACAATATATGATGTGTTCACAAATCAAATGTAAAAGTAGATCATTTACAGCAAAAGCCTATGTATGCATATAGTCAGAGAACCTGACTTTGAAGTGAACTATGAGAAATTATAAATTCTGCGTCTTAAAACAAAGAACTGCATTATTACAGAACTTTCATTTAAACATGTTTAAAAAGAGTTTCTTTCATTTTCTTGGGTTTGAGCCTTTGTAAAGCAAAATGCAACCCCTATATTCTTGCTTTGCCTTTTTATGATTTAAAGTGGTTCTGTGCATCTTCTGTTCTCACATCACACTTGGGGGATGATTGTGTAGTGGGTGAGTTTGAGGTAGAGTGGATTCATGATGTTTTTACTTAGTTCCACTGATCTGGGCAACAGCTCTATTTGTGATTGTCTGTACACTGAAACTTGAAATATTTTGATTCTTTCTTCAGTGTAAAATAGATTCGAGGTGCAGATTTCAGAAGGTAAGAATAAAAAGGGAATTTGACATTTCATTATGCTTTGATGCCTGAATTTTGGGGCTGTACTGAAGTCCCTAGGCCCTGTACTTATTAGTAGGTAGATTATATTGCAAAAATGAGAAGAATAATCACTTAAGAAAAACAATCTACAACATCTGTTTCCTCAGCTGTAAAAACAGGGGCATTATGTTTACCTGTCCAGTATTTGGATTAGCTCATCAAGTCCAGCTGTACAGCTCAGGTGTAGACCCAAACTTGTGTAAAGTCTTAGTGTTTTCAGATCCAACCTAATAAACCACGTCAGAAAGCAGTGCTGCTTCTCTTACATCAAATAACCTGACTCATGCCCATGGTCTTCTTACAACAGGAAGAGCTGAATCTTCTGATTGTAAAAGTTTCCTATTTTGTGCCACAGGATGAGGGAATGGGAAGTGGTACAGCTTAAACGTGGTTCTCTAGTTTGTGTACTTAGGTCAGAACACACACACAGAGTTTTACCCTCTGGTGGGCAGGCTGAATGGGGAGCAGGGCGACCAGAAACACCAAACATTCATTTTGCAGATGGAGAGTGATTGAAAAGAGGTAGTTCCAAAACTGGCCGCAAGCAGAAGGATGGTGTGATTACCCCTAAACGAAACAGGCACTTCTCTCTGGGACATGATTCCTTCACACAAAGCTGGCCTGACCATGAGTTTAGAGTCAATTAATTCCTAAAACCCTGTAGCTGCCAGAGCTGACTGCCTCTATCTCCATCAGCACAGCAATAAACTGTAGGAGGAGGTGAGAGTACTGTGATGTGACATCACAGTTCATCAAATACTTCAAGAAAGGTACCTCGAATTCAACAAAAATATGCTGATTGTCACCACTTACATTGAGTGAGAGAAGGCAAAACTTGCAATCCAAATCTCTCAGCTATCCAGTATTTGACAGAGAGGGAAACCAGGGGAAATCGTTTAAGCCTCAGACTTGGAAGAAATCACTTAAAGTTGCAAATTCCATGCCAAGGCAGTGACAGGAGAACTTCCAAAAACATAGTTGGCTTTTGTTTTCAAACCTCAAGAGTTGGACAGTAATTGAGGTTGAACTGGTTCTACACTGAGGCCTTCTAGAGAGTTTCATTTCACTACATCTGGTTTCATTTTTTCAGGCTTAATTGAGGCCAAGGTGCCATTGATGTCATAGGGACAGTTTCCTACAACAAGAAGGAATGGAACTTCTACAATACTTCATTAGAGATGAATTATAAAATCAATTATAAAGTATTTGTACACTGGAAACTTAACAAAGCAAGTCAAGCCTAATAACAACTGGTGCCTTTCTGCTAGTAATAGCCAGACATAAGAGAAACCAGTTAGGAATAAAATGTCAATTCCACATTTCTTTGGAGGCACACATCACTTTAATTACTTCCCTCTTCAGTGGTTTGGAATTAAACACAAAATGCAAAGAACCTTCTATCCTTCCCACATATGTTAAAATAATTCATTATAAATCTTCTTTTTTTTTTTTTTTTGGAAAAGCAGAAGTACATGACTGAAAAAAAAGTCCCCCTACCTACTCCACATCACTCCTATTTAAATACTTTGCCTGAACACAGGCATATTTTACATTTGTTCTCTCCAGCCTTGTGTCCAGGAAAAGTTTGCTACCATCTTGCTTTCATTTATGCTGACAATTAAGAAATACCAGTTTGGAAGAACAAAACCACTATTCTTTTCATGAGGCACTGTGCCTGTAAAAAATCACAATCTGTTGTAGGAACAAATCTTGGCAACTTTTAAGAAAAAACAGTGAAATTATCAACAAATATATTAAGCTACAGCTACTTCCCTCTGATAGTACTTTTTCTCAGGGCTGTAATACATTCTTTCTGCATGAAAAATAAAAAACACTTTTACAGGGAAATTTTCATGCCAGATTCAGTAAAGAAAATTCACAAGTCTGCCCAGCTGTGAGTAATTGCAAAAACCTACCTAAGAAGAAGGAATAAAGACAAGATTCAGTCAGAGCAGTCTACATCTATCATATTTATTAACATCAACTTATAGGGAGTGTGAACCAGGAATGTCCTGAGAAAAACCTCACCATATACAGTAAAGGGTACTTTTATAGACCAGTAGGTTTGTGCTTTTGGGTGCAATTCTTCACCAGAAATGCCACCCCAGGCAAAGGGTCCACATACCTCAGCATCATGTCAGATGGAGTGACCAACACTGTGTGCTCCAAAGGAAGATACAGGAACCTGTCCCCTTAAACCAACTGTGGAACAACTTTTCCCAAAGGAGATAACATCACTTCAAAAGTCAGCATAAGCAATTCTGCCTATAAATGCTTCTGAAAACTGAATAGGACAGCAACAACTGATGAGAGTGGGTAGCCCTGTATTGTGCCAATCACGCCTGGTAAGAAAGGACTCTAAGTTCATGGTAAACATGATCAGCAGCTCCCAGTGTCCACTTTTCTGGACAATAAACCTCCACTGCAGACATCTGAAGCTTAAAGGGTTTTCTTTGTTCAACATCCATACTATATAAACTAATTAGAGTTTGTAAGCAAGGAGAAATTAAGAATCTCTCCAGACATCTAAGGTTTACTCATGTTTTGCATCTTAAGTGAAAGGAAATTTGTCAGATGTTTCTGAGAGGTTTGAAGTTGGGTAGCAGTCCTCTGTTTACCTTCATAGAGATCACACAACCCAAGACTAAGAATTCTAGCCAAGTTCTGTACCTTCACCCCTGGAAAATACCCTGAATATAAACAGAAAAAACATCCTCTGATTTCAGTGGGTTTACAATCTTGTACATTATTAAATACTTTGTGTGAGAGATTCATGGGCACATTGGTGAAATAGCAATAAGCCAGCTGTTTTAGATATCATTTCAATATTAACTGCACAGGCATATTAAAGAAGTGTCTCGCTGCATTGTTTACACAGCCATAGATGGAGACGAATGTATTTGCATCACTGCAGATTGTCTATTTAATTTTGACCCTGCTGACATTTTGGACTCGTAAAAGTAACTCAATCTTTCTCATTTTGACTCAGTGCATGGAAATTTCTGCTACAAGTATTTATGTTCATAAAATAAATACACAGATTTGAAATGTATTTTTCAATATTTGTTCACATCTTCACATTTGTTGACCATTTACTTATATAAAGAGAAAAGAAATTAAATGTGAGTACAGTGGAAGTCAATCCTCGTAAATGTGTACACCCCTTCTTAGGCTTTGGGCAGCTTTATGGAAATGATTCCTAAACCACAACATGCCCCATGTAGCAAGTCCAGAAGACTTGCTGAATGACCACTTTGACAACTTAAATTTGCAGTGCGTTTTTATGAGATATTGCAAATGTCAGGAGTTGCACATTATGCAGTTGGCTTGCTCTGTGCTAACTTGCAGGAGGAATTCTAAATGCTTAACTTACATACAGAATCTTATGTAGTTTGGCAGCAGGACCAATATTTACAGTCACTACAGTGACTGTAAATAGGTCAGTGCTGCAGCACCTCCCCTATATTATCTTGCTTTTGAAATCCAGGCAAGCAGAAGCAGAGCCTTTCTCTGTGGAGCATCTCCACCAGTACATATCCCTCCAGGCAAAGCCAATAAAATTGTCACACACAACTAAACATCCATTTATTTGTATTCACCTGTTTCTCATCAAATCATCTCTACAAGACAGTAGTGACATAACATCACCACTAGTGTTTTATGTGTTGCTCCCTGTAGGCAAAGTGCTCATCCATAACTATCACATCTAAGCATTAATTCCATGAAAAGATAAAGTAACCTCAACTTGGTAAAGGAGCCAGCATTACAACAAATGGCAAACCATAAAGTGAGCAGTCGTCTGTTTAAATGTGTCAGCAGTCCTCAGGTTGTGGTGCATGGGCCTATTCCTGTGACTGACCTTCTGGCAACTTTGTGTCTTTCCATGCAGCTCTTCTGAAATCAGTAAACTTTGGAGAGCTCTGAATGCATGCAAGTGGGGCACCATAGCAGGGGAGGTCAGAATTGCTGACTTAACGGGAGAATTAAGGTGGCTAAAGATTCCAGTGAGTTGGGAAATATCATTTCACTCAATACAAATAATAATTTATTACATGCCAGCCGGGGTGCCACTGGCAAATTATCTTTATGTAAGTGATTCCCAAAATCTAGTTTGCAGTCCATTACACACCTCCATTCTCCAACACAAGAGGGAGCTGAAATATCTTGAGAAACAGAAAAACCCAGACAATGAAGGTTTTGGCAAAAGACAGTGTGGAATCCAGAGCTGGAGAGAGCAGGTATAGCTGGTGTCTACAGCTGGGGAGAGCACATCCAGCTGAAACCAAGGTGGCTCCTGCAGAGCCCCTGGACACCCCTGGAGCATGCCCAGTGCTCCAGGGTGGGAGCAGGGAACACACACTGCACGTCCAGTGGCTCAGCCTGCTCTCCTGTGCTGGGTGTATCCTTTGGCACTGCAGCCATGCCTTACTCAGAGCTCTTTGCAAAGCACCCAGAGGCACCCAAGCAGCTCAGATGGCAGCTGCATGTATGGCAGAGCCAGTCTGAGCCACACCACCCCTGTTGCACTTCGTGTGTAGCCACTCTGCTCTCTCTGCACTGCACCCCAGCCCCAGAATTACAGGCAGGAGACACTGCTGTCCAACCTCGGCTCTACAGGCTTTGTACCACGAGCTCTGTCCCACACACTTGTATGGACACAAACTGCCATGGGCACAGCACAGCTGAATCTAGGCAGGGCTATAACTGAAGTAAAAGTACCTGGAGCCTGGCAAACTCTGCAAGAAGAACTCTATCCACACGTGCTTGGTGCAGACAGCCTGACCTTTCACAGGCAAAACCAACTGCATTTCATACTCTGAAGAAAACTGGCAGCATTGATGACTGAACTATGGTTGCCCTAATGAATAACATAGAAGATGCATGTAGGAGAGGCTTTTAATTGAGCACAATTATTATGCTTTAAATTGCCTTCTAAATTGAGTATGTAATTTAATTCCTATAGATTGCACACTGTATACATTGACAATCCTTTTAGCATCTTCAATCTATGATTTGCATTAAGTTTGAAACCATAAAAACCTGATCTAACTACCAGAATGGGGAATATAGCTTTGAGGGCAGGACTACATCTATTTATACCTTATCCAATTTGCTGATTCTTAGTTTATGCAAGCCATTTGAGTTTGATCTCATAAATACAACTGCTAACTTTCTAAGGACTTAGAGATTCTTACAACTACTTAATATGTTAACAAATACATTTGTTAGTTAGCATACTAATTTGCTGACAAATGATGGCATTTTTCAAAATTGGAATCGATCTGATACAACACATCTAAAAATTTAGATAAATGACACCCTTCTACTGATCACATCAAATTTATGCAAGTAACTTTTGCCTTTACTTAACAAAACGAGCCTATAGAGCTGTGTAATCATATTTGGGCTGAAAACTAAAATTATAATTAATTTGGGATTGGAAAAACTAGGCTACTCCAAGATCTTAAAACTCGATCTGCTAGTACAAAACCTTCTAAATTTCTAAAAGACAATCATATAAATCTGTCTAGGAATGGATAATACAAAAAGCTCCTGATCTGACAAAAATACCTCAGAGTATTCTACACCTAAGGAGAAAACCTCCTGTTTTCTGATTATAGATTAAATGTTTTGGAGTGAACAAGATACAGAGTAATTTTCAGATCACAACCCTCCCCATTTCTTCCCCGTTTATGCTCAAACACTCACCATTTCCATAACAAGCATGTTCTGAATTGCTCAGAGAAGATACGAAGCAAACATTTATAATAATCCTTATTTTACAGGTAGGAACACCAAGACATGGAAAAAAATTCATTGGTTCCAACATTACCTCTTATTAGAACTATGACTGGGTCCTTCATTTACTGGGTCCCACTGAGCAGCTGCCCCACTGCCTCCTTAATAATTTGGTTTTAGGGTTTATGTGTAAACACCAAACAGCTGGGCTTCCTGTTGGCTGTTCAGGATCTGACACCAAATTAAAGAGGACCCAAGTGCTGCACAAAGACGAAACAGGAATCGGTGGTTCTAACAAACAAATTGCTGTTGGCAGATTTCAGTAGAGGTGAACTATCTCCCTTAAGCTGAATGCAGTGTGGAAGTAAGGCAGGAACTGGAGTTATTGGGTAACTGGGAGAATCTTCCCAGCAGAGAGCATAGGGAAGGAGAGAACAGGATGAAATATCCCAAAAGAGAAACCAGAACCTCTGAGTGCAGCTTCAATCTGAGACCCCTTCACATTCCTGCTCCTCTTGCAGACAGGTGGAAAGACTTTTGGTACCCACATGTACAGTCTCAAAGTCATTGCAAATGTAATTTACACTCCCTTAAGTGGAATGCAGTCTTAGCATAAATCAAGCTCCTTTGCACAAATCCCTGCTCTCTAGTGCATGTTGTTTGATTCTTTGTGCAGCACTAAATAAATATTTCTAGAGCTCTGACTAGAATATGAGAAAGCTTAATTTATTAGTTTCTCTTGTATTTTCCTCAGCATAAAATAATAGATCCCTGTTCTACTTCCCATCAGCTCCATCTGTTAATGTTTTTTTCTCAGACTCTTCCCCTATAACATTCTCTTCTCATTTTCGCATGTATTTCTCATCTACTTTCATTATTTTCTCAATCACAACAAAATACTAATTCTAATTGTCTTACTACCCATGATTTTTCCATTCTCTTTGACTCAGAGGTCTGAATTGTAAGTGTCTTTTGTTAGCAGAATTGGACAAAAATCGCTTTACTTATGAAGTAAGGATTGCTTTCAGAAATTTAAGACATAGCCAGTAGCTCTGGACATAATCTGAAGAAGCTGACAGAGAACAGAGGCTGATACTGGTGCTGTACCTCCTCTGGTTCCCTGGCTTGGGGATTTAAGGGAGCACTTCATGCAATTTTGTTTATGACTTGTACATATCTTCATAGCACTGGGAGATAGGACAGTCCTGCAATGAGTGCAGACAACCTCGATTCAGGAGTGGATTTTGGCCACCTTGCATTATTCTGCTATAATATCAAAAGGCTGAAAACTCAAGTGTTTTGACCTCAGAGCTTCCCAAATGGGGAATCTTGCAGTATGTCTTACTTCATATTTTGCTCACTGTAGCCAGTATAAGGGAGGTGACTGAGTATAATCTAAAAGACCCAGTCAGGGATTTATCACTCAACTTGCTTTAACATAGACAGGTTTAAAACAGCCTCAGCTGTTCCTGAAATAAGCACTCCTTGATGTAAAATAACTGTGGCATAACCGAGCTAACTGGATTTTCTGTAGCATTGTTGATGTATGCTAACTTGGATGAAGATGAAGAATGCAAACTTCCTTTCATATTTGCCCTCCTCAAAAAAAAAAAAAAA
>NW_016690472.1:448779-481442 GCF_001604755.1 Lepidothrix coronata
AATTTTGCCCCCCCAAAAAAAAAAAAAAAAAGAAAAAAATCACTGTTTTTAAAACAACGTTACAGAGCTTTTTTCTTTAAATCAAAAAATTCTTAGTCCATCTAATACTTTGGCCACTGCTTCTTTCCTTCAGCTGTCAGCACACCTTAACCTAAATCACTAGGTCTGTTATACTTTATGGTGCTACTGGAATGGAAATGTAGGTTCTAGTAGGTAAACATTCATTAACTACTTACCAGCAATCCTCAAAAAGGGCATCTTTTGGAAAGCTTTTATGACTTATCTTCTGAGATCACAAAGAAAAAGAAAATTTAAAAAACAAACAAAAAACCCCCCACCCCAGAATAAAAGGAAAAGGAAGCAAGACCTGCCAGAATTAGATCTCAGAAACAAGAGCTGTCTCTAAAGATTTCCTTGCTTAGCTGCCCAGTTACACAGCTGTTTTGACTGGTCACAATAGTATTTTTCTCTTCCTATTTTATGATCTCTTGCCCTGATTAAGGGGGAACTCTTGGAATGGAGATTCTCCTGAAAATCCCGGGAATCCCACATTTGAAATGGCAGTTCTGGCAAGTGTTCCAAGCAGTAAGACACACTGCTAGGTGCTTCTTGGAAAGCAAGCACACAGGGGAGCAGAAAAAAAAATACTCGGGCACAAGTAAAATGGGCACAAAGAATGCAAGTCCAGAATCAGTTTTTCTGAGTAGACTCCACATATTGTACTCCGAAGAACTTTGTTTATAACACCCAGCTCTGGTGGCATTAGCAGTGTAACTGTGACAGCACAGATTGCCATAACCCTCCCAAGATCCTGGACAGATGTTCTGATCAGAAACCTGTGACTCTTTTCCTGGCTGTAGTTATCACTGCCCGAGCTGGTGCCTGGAATCAGGCACCCCTGCCCAGGATTCACTTACACTGTGGATTCTCTATCAAGTTATACTTCATTAGCAGAAATACAAGTTGCTTTTTATTCACATTCCAAGCAAAAGTGGAGTGAAACCTATCTATTTATTTACATTTAATTAAAGATATTAGGGTTTTAGATATCAAGAAGTCTGCCTCTCTGTTTCACTGCTTCCACAGGTAACAGCTGTATTGTTATTTAACTGTATTGATGTATACATAATAAGAGTTAAACTCACCTCATACTTTCTAAATAGGAACATTCCTGAATATATGCCACGAACACATGTTCACTACCCTTTTAATGCCTCACTTGTTATTAGCCTCACAAAGCAACAGAAAGAGATCAGCTGCTTAATTTAGGAGGATGGTTTCTACCACTGTCTTGTATCCAACTGGGAATTAATCACAAAAACAGTCAAAAATATAGCATTTCTTATTAAACAGGAGAAACTACAGAAGCCAAACCACTACAGTTCTTAGCTGATCATAAAGCTTCGGGGATCCAAAGGGAATTGTATGCAACTTTTTCATATTACTAGAAGGGTTGTTCTGATGGGCCTGATGTTCCCAGTATGTTTCCACAATTGAAGGAGTACAGAAACATTTTTCAGTTTTCCTCACTGAAATTCACACAGGTTTGTCCTGTCTTGGAACTTATGCAACTATCTCACCCATCTCTGACTTGGCAAGACAAGTGCTTAAGTTAATTCTGAAGGACTAATATCTAGTAAGAGATTGTACAGGGACCAACAATGGGCCTGGAATTAGACTCCTCAGGCTTTAGTCCCTGCAGTCATGCAGGGCAAATCTCACAGTCCTGCAGTTTCTCTAAAATGCACTTATTTTCATTAAACATATCAAGGTCCTCCAGGGAAAAGGACTTCTTTGATTTCATTTGTTTGAATTATTATGGACCTAAGAGAAGACAACAGAGATGAACTTTCTATTTTGCCCAAGCAGTCCATAGCAAACAAAGGGTGACAGAGAAAGGGAGGAGACAAGGAAGGTCATGACCATTTTATCTGGATGGGCAATGAAACACTAACAAATTGAATCCCTGAGACACATCCTGTAGGTTCATATCAGAACCAGGAGCTTACTCTGCAGTTCACCTCTGGAGCAGGGCTCCAGCCACAGTGCCATTCCTCCTGGCAAATACAGCTTTCTGTGAAGCAAAATATTCCTGCATTTCTTAGATCGGTAAAAGTAGCAAGAGACACTTGATAGCATAATGCTGAGTTAAAGGAAGAGAGATCCACTGTAACCTCTCTTCTATATCCCAGTGCCTGTTACACACAATGTGTTTGACAATGTGTATCACCAGTCTCCAGGACAAAGGCTCTTTTCAACACTCCATTTTTCTGTGTAGGTCTCAAAAGAGTTAGCCTGCCCTGGTAAGAAACAGAATTTCCTCTGCTATGACTCCACTGTCTCAGTGAATAACACAGATCACTACATCCAATTTAAATTGACCAACTGTTGCTTTTCCTATCCAACCACTTTTTTTGCACCCTCAAGATAACCTCTTCAAAAAGAAATTGAAAATAAAGTTGGAACTGCTAAAGTTGCAGGAAGCCAGCTGTTTGCTTATCTAGAATCACAAAACAATTCAGGTTGAAAGACATCTAATTGAAGGTCATCTAATATAACTCCCTACCTAAAAACAAGGCTAACTTAAAAAGTAAATCAGTCTGCCGAAGGCCTTCAAGTTTTAAAATCTCCAAGGACAGAGATTCTGCACCCTCTCTGGACATTGTTCAGTGTTCAAGTAAGAACAAACCAATGATACTTCCAAGTGCCCCATAAACTTCCAGTGAAGGAGAGCATGGTATCATTATGGCACTGTGGGGCTAAAGAGACAGTGATGGGGCCATGAGACCATAAAGGCATTGTGGGGAGAAGCCAGTACATGGCTTCACAAAACAGCTTTCACTGCTAGTGATGCCAGCAGGGCAAGACCTGCTGCAGTGCAGCATCCATTCCTGCTGCCCACAGCATGAGATATGTAAAATCCTTTTTCCTGCAGTGACTTGGCTTTGTTTCTGTGTGTCTGGTGTGTAGGCGAGGAGTTCTGCACCTGCACGAAAGCCGTGGGATCCATGACCTTGGCTTGCCTCGCTGGCAGCTTTCCCTCTGCCTCTTGGTGGTGGTAATCATTCTTTTCTTTAGTCTGTGGAAAGGCGTGAAGACTTCGGGAAAGGTAGAGCTAATATTGTCCTTCTATCTCAGCTACATTCTTTGTCTCCTTTAAAAAGTCTCCTAATTTTAGAAAGCAAGAAAGTAAATTACTGATTCTGAGGGATCCTCGGGGACCAAAGACCTTCACATATGTACAATGAAAATACACGATCCCAATTCACCCTTTATTTTATTTGTAAGCTTTGCTTGCGTGATGTTACAAGTGGAAATTTCATCAGCATATTATTTTCAATTCAACAAAAATCCCTGAATTGTGGAAAGTGGTCACATCCAGAAAATATTTTTAAATACTCAAAATTGTCCTAAATGTGCATCCTGTTCTTAGCCAAATGTACTAATACTTCAATGGCATTGAATGCTTTGGTTTTATTATATAAAATGCCATGTCAAGAGAAAGACCTGATCAAAGTAATTTGAAGTTACTCTTTGACATCCCTCAAAAGCCACCTCAAGAAAAATTCTAGGGTTGGATACATCTGAGAGCTTTTCGTACATTTTCATGACAGTATCACCTAACATAATGACTGCACTTTTTTAGTAAATGATACAGAGCTGAGCAGCTCATTAGCAGTCTAACACATGTTGGTAATGTTTTCTGTTTGTCAAAACTGCCTCCTACTGGTATCTGTAAACTTACGTCTGAAAAGACTCATGATAGATAACACCATTTTCCCCCAGGATGTCCTGTAAAGAGCTTCTCCATCAAACTGAATGGCCAAACCAAGAAAATACCAGCTGTGCTTATCACACATTCTTAAATCTTCTGTAAGAGCTCATCAGTCTTCGGGATTTCTGTTGTCTGCAGGTTGTTTGGATAACAGCCACTTTGCCTTATGTTGTATTATTTGTCTTACTAATACACGGAATAACCCTCCCTGGTGCATACAATGGAATAAATGCATACCTGCACATAGATTTCAGAAGATTAAAAGAAGCCACAGTAAGTGTACTTTTCTGCTCTCATTCCTTTATTATTAAACCTGCTGCCTTGGTATTAAAACTGAAAATATTACAGCTAACTTCTGAACTCGTATAGCCACACTTCTGTTTCTGCATAAGCACTAGTCCACTGTCTCTGACAGTAACTTTCCCACTTTCTCCATAACAGCACCATCTCACACTAAACCCAAACAGTTCAGGTCACAAAACACTTGTCTGAAGGCAGTTATAGGCGTGGCAAACCCTTTAACAAGTCCATGTTTTGACTGTGCACCCAGTAAATTACAGTATTCTTTATACAAGAAAATGGAGTCATGCAAAAATTTATTTCTCAAAAGGCTAAGAATTCCCTCAAGAAGAAAATCTTGCTATTTTAATCACTAGCTTAATATTAACCTGGTAAACAAAAATTCTGGCCTACACAAATCCTGCTAAACATATAAAGTCAGGACTAACTCACCTGTTCAAACCATGGTCCTTCATACAAAGGAGATTTGCAATAGTATGGTGTTCTTATCTTGCTATTGAAAGTAATCTACATTTCACTGTATCACTTAACATAAATATATATCCATACCAATTTACTTTGTGGAGTAACTTGGAACTAAGACTTATTTCGTAGATTTTAAAGCAAGATCTACAAGTATAGTCACTAACTCATGAATTTACAGGCATTTCAGACCTACAAAAAAATGAAGATCTGATGATTACAGAGAGATTTTACCTGTAATATTCTAAAAAGATCATAAATCACGTATAAGACAGGGATATCTCGATGGATGAGTCACAAGACCATTCAAATGGTTATAAAACTGAAAAGCAATGACATCATTCTCCTAGAAGTAAATGCATCATCTTGAAAATTTGCAGAAGGGTCTGCAGTCTGTCCATAGTTGCACTGTACCTTTCCTGTGAATCCTATCTTGATTTTTCCAGAATAATTAAAAAAGACCTTGAGAGTTAAGAATACAGAGCTATTTTAAATACTTTTAGCAGAACAATACTTCCCTGGTTTTTTAATACTAAATTTGAAAACTGACATTTCTTCAATAACAGAAGTTTTCACCAGAACCCATCTCACTATTTTGGAATAGTAAAACCAAACTTCAAATATGGGACTTTCATCACAAGGCAGTAGCCACCCCAGTAGTTCATACATTTAAATACAAAGATGCAAGGATGAACAAAGGAGGTGATTAAACTTTTCTTATGTATTTTAAGTGCTGTTTGGAAAAAAGCATCACAAGTTCAACTAGATGTCTATGGGGCTGTGCCTGCTTGCACCAGCTCAGGATCTAGGCCCCCATGACCATAGCTGCCCTCTGCTTCTGGAAGGACATTCTATGCACTGCTCTTTCATAGCTTATTATTTCTGCAGCTGCTATTTAAGTGACCCTAAAGTTACGTGTTGCTAAGACGAAATTTTTCAGACAACAACAACAAAAAGTTGCTCTAGAATAGTGAAAGACTAAAGAGCAGTTATACAGAGAAGTTTCACTAATTGCTTTGCCATGTCAGCCTTTCCCCTCTTGGAGACTGGGATACCTGCTGCTGCAATTGTCCTGTTTGTTTAATCTTAGTTCTCAGGCTCCAAAGAATAGAATCCCACTTCAGTTCTACATCGGTGCATCCCTGGATCTGATGATTTTTTTTTCTTCCAAATGAAAACAAAGAAACATTGTAAGTCACAAAGAGTAATGACATACAGAGGCCTCTGCCAATGCTCTTCTAGAAGACCTTAGAGCACTTAGATCAATGTCCAGGTGTGCCTCATTTTAGGGGGCCACATTCTGCACAGCACTGAGCAAGCCCCAAGACACCTCAGTTTTCAGGGGTATTGAGTCCACAATCGTGTCTCTATAAAAGGAAGAAAAAGAGATTCAGCTGAGGATCTTTTACCTAGACCAATGACCGATTCCTTGCTGAAAGCCCAAGAGCTACAAAGTCACAATGCTCATCTGCACTGCACAAATGGATATGTTAAACATCTGTGTAAAACAGAACCTGTGTTCTGCTAAAGGGACCGGTGTTAATTAGGGACTTAAGTCAGACGTGGAGGCGACACTCACTCTTTCATTCACCTTAGCAAATATCCTGAAGATTATAGAACACCTGGTGCTGCACACAATGTTTCCTCTCCTCACAGTACAGTAACTTTTTAAATCCACATACACAAGAAAGAATACGCACAAAAGTTAAATGACAAACACTGAAGAAAGCTGGAAAGACTGGTGGCTGCCTCCTGTAAAATGCTTATTTTTTTTTCATTTTTCATGCGTATAAAAGCAATATCCTACCATAAAATATATTAGACTATGCATCAATCAGATTCAGCTGAAGTGAAAGAGAACATGAGCATCAACAGCAGAACCAGCCCCACTGTCTGCTTCGGTAGAACAAAAGGAAGGTTTTGCATTTAATCTTGGTCATAAAGGAATTTCTGGTTTCTGCTCTTTGTAACCTTCACCTTGATCTTCTCAATTTGTTTCCTAATCAGCTACTAAGAGCCAAGACTCTTACTCAACAGACAAGGTGCATAAGTCCTTTGGGAGGCAGCAGGTGCTAATGTCTTACTTCAATTAATAGGACTTAAGCACACGCTTAAGGGTGCTTGAATAATAAGAAAGGGGAAGCACAATGAATGCAATTGCACTGGCAAGACACAAAAGAGCTAGAGAACCACAGAAACAAGTGCTTTATGGTGGCACCATGCAGACCTAGTTATGGTTTAAACAAAATCGATGTTAAAATTGTTCAGGAATTTTGTTAACAACAAGGGTTATCTGAAGTTTTTAAAAAACAAGAAAAAATATAAAAGCTTTTGCACCCCTCCTTCTGCATTCTTATCCACAGAAATGCTTTTAAGAGACCACAACCCTATTAGACATCAACCTTTGTGCAAAAATAGGATATTAAGATGTAACTGGTATATAAAAAGAATGAGCAAGGAATTGGTGTTACAGGATTGTCTTGCTATTATTGAAAGAAATCCATGATACCTAGAAGTCCTGTATGAACTGCAATTTCTTCTGCAACTCCTCCAGCTAAGTGAGAAAGCTGACAGATAACCTGCCTAGTTCTGTTCACAGCACATCAACTGTGCTTCCGTGTCTGATTCAAGAAAGCATCATATAAAGTGCACTAACAGTCACACAAAGAAAGCTCTATGATGGGAAAGAAAATGTCCTGTAACTCTTGACCCATTAACTATTTTTAGTTTTCTGATTGTACATTCCAAACTAACTTGGAACAAGAACAATTGCAAGTGTATTTCTGCCACCCAGGAGAAAAACCATGTAATCGTTTCAGTAGCCAGTAAAATCTCAGAGGTACAACTGTCCACCCCACAGGTAGCAGGGTGCACAGAGCAAGAGCTTGCCAGAGATTAAGCCATTCCAGACCATGACCATGCTCCATGTGACACCTCACTGGGGCTGGAGGCTCTTACACTCCCACAAGCATGAATGCCAATTGTTTTCCAAAAGCCAGTTGCTTTGTACTCTCTTGCTTTTCTCCTGATGTATCCCTGTGGACTGAACTGACACTGACCATGTTGGTGTCGTTATGCAGGTGTGGATTGATGCAGCTACTCAGATATTTTACTCCTTAGGAGCTGGGTTTGGTGTTTTAATTGCATTTGCCAGTTACAATAAGTTTGACAACAACTGTTACAGGTAAGAACCTATTCTTTCATTACTACTGCAAAATTATACTGTTTTTTTCTGACTGCAGCTGGAATAAGTACTGAGCTATCTTTATCTGCAGTCATTTGTTAATGACTGTGAGTTTTGCATAGGCATAGCAACCAACCCAAATCTTGTAACACTGTCTTCCTTACTGAAATTTTAGTAACAGGGACCTGCCAAGATATCTGCTGCACTGCAAAAACAGAATGGGATTAGGTCTGGACTTTAGACAGCTGTGTAAACTGTGCTGGTGTTTGCCTTTCAAAAGTACCATTAAGCGCAACAGCGAGCACAGGGTGAAATCTCATTGGTCCAGGAACTAATAGCAGAAAGATCCCAGTTTCCAGAAGTGTTTCTGTGCTTTGGGATTATATTTCTGATATTTCATGTTGAGTTCCAATTTAGGAATGCACTTTAAAATCAAGACAGTTGGTAAGTGCTTTGCTGAATCACCGCCATGGAAATTCAAACAGAACTGCTCTGCACCTTCTGAGAAATTCCAACATTTAGACATTTTGCTAACATTCCATTTTGGAATGAAAACAAGCATCACTTAAAATTTTCCCGTGAAATATAAATTCAAGAAGTACACGTATTATAAATACATTGTGAACTGAAGGATGGAAAGGAAAAAGAAAAGTTAAAGACAATCCCTATCTAAACCTTAAAGTGTTTTTGGTTTTTTTTTTTCTCACTGGGTTGTTCCTCTTTCCACAATTAGGGATGCTTTGCTGACTAGTACCATTAACTGTGTCACAAGCTTCATCTCGGGATTCGCAATTTTCTCCATATTGGGGTACATGGCTCACGAGCACAAAGTTAAAATTGAGGATGTAGCTACTGAAGGTAGGAAGTTAATTTCATACTAATTTTACCCCTTTATTTTCCCACCATTTTTTCACAAGTGTGTTTATATTAATATTAGTTCAAATTAACTTGCTCGGAGCTAGAACTCTGTCTTTAAATGCCTTGTTGAAATGTGAACTCTAAATGGCTTTGATTTATCTCACCTCTACCCAACTGAGGTTCCCCAAAATCTTGCCCCCCCACAAGTGTTGCCTGTGCGACAAACAGGCCTTTGACTGTGGTTTTGGTGGTTCTGGTAAGCTCAGCTTTCTTGTCCTTTCACCGGTAACTCTCATCATGTCCAACAGTTCTCCTGCCAAACAGTGGAGTCCACACCACATGGTTCCTTCTCCCCTGCATTGCTGAGAAATAGCCAGTAAGGTTGCAAATCCCATACAAAGTTGATCGAAGTAGAAAGAATGGCATATATATATTTTTTTTTTTATTACCAAACTGTCATGAGTAAATAATTAAAGTATTTTAGATATATTTTTTGGTAAAATGCAAATTTTAACAGCTACTCAGAGTGTAATGGGAAGTGAAGTAAAAGTCAACTTACTCATAATTTACCTTATTAAAATGAGCACTTTTGTGACAATAAGAAACATCATTTAATAATACTTTTTTTTTTTCCTGTTTTCTATTCCAGGAGCTGGTTTAGTTTTCATCCTGTACCCAGAGGCAATTTCAACTCTTTCAGGATCTACATTTTGGGCTGTGGTGTTCTTCATCATGCTCCTTACTCTTGGCATCGACAGTTCTGTGAGTAATTTTTCCTTCTAGCCTTGGCATTTTTCTTTTACTGTTATATTCCTTAAGTGGAGAGGTATCAACCTTAAGCAGGGGGTTACATTTCAAATAAACATTCTGTACGTTCCCTGAATCTGTTTTCACAGTCACAGGCAACATAGCAATAGCATTACTCCCAGTATTATATTTAAAGACTCACAATCATTAAGAGATTTAGGAAAACATCTAATCTTTTACAAGCCAGAAAATATTTACTCACTGCTACTTTTTTTACAGTGGGGCTGTTCATCAACAATTATTACTGTTTAAAGGTATAACCCAACAACACTACTATGAACTTTTACTGCTATGAACCTGCAATAAGGTTTTGGAACCCTGCTTGTAAAACACAGTAAGACATTGAGTAAAGTGGTTTCTAGAAGGGATTTTTATATGTGCTGAAGTCCATCCATCTGCTCAAGACACACAATGTCTGAAGGTAGTCCCATTTTTTTCTACAAACAATGATACAGAATTTCCTGCAAATTTAGTCACAATTTAAAAATCACACCAGAATATTTTATAGTGATTTCATTTTGCTACAGTCTTGCTGTAAAATGTCCAGTCAAACAAGTATATTTGCTCTTTCCATAATGTGGTAAGTTTTACTACACCATGATATTCAGGATCATAGAGACTTCATCCCACAAAATATTCCAAGCCCCCAAACAACTGTTGTTCTGCTTTGTTCTTGCTAAAGAGGCATCAAGACATCCTGTTATATTTATCTTAAAGGTTGATTAATTTCTGGGAATACCGAATAGGGTCTTTAAGGAATAATGAACCATGAACAAACATTCATCCTCTTTAGTAGGGTAGGGGTTTCTTACTATTCCAAAGCATAGAAGTCTCTTTTGTAGTTCTGAATGTACAGAGTTGATCTAGGAATTTCTTGCTGGAAATGACAAAACAGAGTGTTTCCATTGCTTACAACCTCAGGAAAATTCATTCGTTTTCAAGGACAAGAAAGGGAAAGAATGAGTTGACAAGGAGAAGAGCAAAACTGAGAAAAATGAGGTTGGAGCAGGAAGCTTTGATATTCATTACCAAATAGCTGAATGAGATCTTGTGGAGTGAGGGCTGAGCTCTAAAGGTCAGATTCAAGTCTAAATGTTTCCAAAATGTTTGGATTTTTGGATTCCAGCTCAGGTTCAATGAAGTTTGAACTTTAAGATCTGAATCCTTATACAAAAAGTTAGAGGGAAGATTATATCTGGGTTTGTAGCTTGGCCATTTTTCCACTGTAGGCAAACATGGAGGATGGAAATGAAGAGTTTAGCACAGTGAAAGAGCAAGAATGACCAGTAGGAAAAGGACAGAATTAAGGAGAAAATAAATGCTCAGAAGTGTTTAGATCCAGAACTGTGAACGTTGCAACAGCAGTAAATTTAAGACAATGTCAAGAAACATTTGAGTGGCAAAGACACGGCTTGAAATTGCAGAACACACTTGTAGGACAAGTGGAGAAAGGTCTTTCTTGTGGAGCTAATTAATACTGTGAACTAATGAACTGTGGCCAAGTTTCTCTCCTTCTTTCTAAAAGAGGAGGGATTTGTCATCATTTCCCAAGGAAAACTCAGGTCATGCCGTACTATTTATGGTGATCTTCTCAACTCTCCCCCCACATCTGACTGATCAAGTCCCTGAAGGGAAAATTAAAATTTTTAAAGCTAAAAATCAAATAACCCCAAAGCTAGAGAAGAATAATTATACATGACTACTTTTATTCATGCACATAAGCCTCCACTGGCACAGAAATACAAAAAAATTGAATGGTCTGTACGAAAATGGAACTGTCACAATGCAAAAGAAAGAGAAATCTGACCATGCAAATTTAAACAAGCAGCAGTGAAAAGGGCAGAAAGCAGAACAAATATTTGCAAACATTTTTTGAAGTAGGCATCTAGCTTGTTATAGGGAATTAACAAGGGGAGTAAATCGTGATACATTAAGAAATGGTCCTTTGCCAAAATAGTCCAAGCTGTCTCTTTCCATCTTCAACTTCTCCAAGACCAATTAAGTGCCAACACAGCAGCAACTTCTGAAGAGATCAAACATTAACCCATCTTAACTGCAGGGCACCCACTGATGCCCCCTAAGACACTAGGAAATACAAACCTACACAATGTTTTGGGGCATTTTACTTGTAAACATTAGTTACCTTTAAAGAAAAATTGGGTCCACTGCCCCCAGCTCCATGGCTCTAGGTAGGAATTATTCAGATTCTAAACTGACAATTCTCTGCTGCTGATTTCAACCAGAGCTGCTGGTTTCATCAAACTCTTACAGGAAAGGGACAGGCTGTGTCAGCACCTACTAACCAGCTATTGTATTGCACCAAGCACTCCAGGTCTGGCCATGGTCTTCTAGTATCACAAAAGTAATGGAATTCAGCCTCTCCAAAATATTAAATGAATTTATTTATTTATTATGACAAAAGACTGAAATTAATTTTCATAGATTCTTGAAGAGTGGGGGCAGAATGTTTTCATTAGTGGAAAGAAATTAAAATTCATAACCACATACATAACCCAGCAATTTCAGTGAAAATTTGGAAAGTACTTTTCCTATGTTGCAAAACAAGGGCTAATGTTCACCATTAACTTCTAGAAAACAAAGTCAAATTCTTTCATGTTGTCAACAAAACAACATTACATCAAGTTTCCTATGTAGTAATTCCTCCAAGTGTGTAAAGATTTTCATCAAACTGGAATTGGTTAAATGGCTAAAGTGAATCTTTCTTCAGCACAATTCCTCTAGATGCTTCTTGTGCCTGTCTTTTTATAAGAAATATCTTAAGGAGTTTAGTTACTTAATCTACCATCTTTTTCTCCAATGTATATTGAAATGTATATTATTTTTCCCAAAGTACTTATTGTCCTGAGCCAGCAAAGAGTCTGCACAGGATATGGCTGTGGAGGCAACAACCATCACACTTGAGTTCCCTGACACTCTCCTGTGTGAAGAGGAGAGTTAGAAAATTAGGCCTCATAACACCAGTGATTTGCAGCTGAACTGTCAGAAAGCATAGAGGGGTTGGGTATTAATGATACCAGCTGCTTTACATTCTTTGTCTGTATTTACAACAGTCAGCAGGGTTTAACCAGAGCTCTTGCCTTCCCTCCCTCAGATGGGGGGAATGGAAGCTGTCATCACTGGCTTGGCAGATGATTTCCACATTCTGAAGCAGCACAGGAAGGTCTTCACCTTTGGTGTTTCTTTTGGCACTTTCCTACTTGCCCTTTTTTGCATCACCAATGTAAGTACAACAGAAGTTGCCATCAACATCCTACCTTAAAAATGCAATTAACCCTATCAGATAGAATTATGGATAGGTTCAGGTGACTATTTTTGTTATAAATGTTAGTTCTTTAACTTAAGGTCAGAACAGCACTTTTAATCTTATATATATATATATGAAGCTTCTCTGGTTTTTGGCACAAGATTGCTAGCTATCAACCAAACCAAGTCTTTGTTCCAAAGACTGTGCTACAACTGGTTTTGTTTGATTCTGTGTGTTTTGTGTTTGTTTGGGGTTTTTTTGTTTGATTTGGTTTTGCTTTGAACTAAGAATTTCAAGTGACCAGACCCTTCATCATCTGGCTGCTGTCTTCTTGAAGCAATTAAGAAGCACTCCTTGTTAAAGGAGTGTAGAATAATGATCTTCTCTCACCCACATGTTTCTTAATGTTCCTTCATGTACCTAGATCTTATCTCTTACTCTGAACACCATAAAAAAACCACACAGATAACTTATCCTGAACATCTACTAACTGTGTTTATCACTACCATCACCCTGAATGATTTGCCTCATCTGGCTTTTGACAACTAATTAAGGAATGAGAATCACAGCGTTCTAGGTTGGAGAAAACTTTCCTTTATTTGAGCAAAAAAGAAAAAGCAAAAAAGACCTGTTAGCAAAAATGTCAAAAGTGTTAGAAAACAACTAAAACTTGAGGTAGCCTCTGTGAAAGCAGATGTGCTGAACCTCTCTCCATACCTAGAAATGGTTTCCAAATCTATTACTAAGACTACTCAAATGGCATAAGTTCATAAATAACCAAGTTCTTCTCACACTAAAAGAATACCCCAATATTTTTACTCTAGTTTCCTCAAACTGAAAAACATTTGAGACACTAAAAGTAGATATATCATGCAAAATACCTACCCTTTTAATACCAAGATACCTCTATTAATACCTGAAAACTGAACATGCTCCTTTTTTATCTAAGTTTCAATTGAAATAAAATTTCCTGAAGTATGAGATCAGAAGAAATTCAGTGTTAAGAGCCTGACCAGGTGCCAGTGGGTGCAATTCCTCTGCCTTCAAGTGAACTAAAGTAGTTCAAGATAACAACCTAGCTCCAGCTTTTAAGCTGTTAAGATTTAAGTTCATCCCTCCAGCTGGAATTCACAAAACTGCCCAGACTTGTCCAAATGTATTAGTACACATAACTGAGGAACAACATTTCTAAAGTGTACAAAATAAAACGAATAACCCGTATGAGACCATCACATGAAATTCGCGTTTGATTTTGCCCTCCGAAATGTTAGGGCTGGATATTCAAAAGCAGCTATTTCTGAAACAAATGTGCTTCTTACAAAATCATATTTGTCATTCACTTTACCAAGCTTGATAGCAAAGACATTCGTTTGGAGCAGGTGTAGAGCAAAAACAAGAGGTCAAACTCAAATGTCATTCAATAAGCAACATTTTCTTTCTAACACAACAACCAAAGTTCATTCAGTTTCCGGACAAGTCCCCACAGAATTCAAAACCTAGACAAGGCCTAAGTACTGGTCTCTCTATTTTTGTAAATATGCACAGCTGTTTCAGAAAAACATCTTTTTATAAGAAAAAAAAAAAGGAAAGTGATTGCAAAGATTAAAATCACCTACAGATCTAAATAGTGCAAGTGCTAATTACACCATTAGGGTAAAAACACGTAAAATGATTCCTTTGTTCCTCCCCTTCTGAACAGACATAGTCAGATTAAGTTTGGTTATAAAAGAAGATTTTAACAAAAATTTACTGCAACTACAAACATTTCAGTTGTTTCCAAGTGACAAAGAATGTCCTGAAACACTTTACCCAGGTTCATTTCGAAACAAGTAAACATAGCATGGTCTTCCATTCCTTGTTAGCCCAAACTCAGTAAAATGAGCAAAATACATCAATGACACAAATACACAGCACATTGTAAAACAAGGCAAAAAGTGGTCTAAGACTGCAGATTCACTGGACTACAGAACAAATGGCCAGGAACAAACTGACTGATAATGGCTTGTGGAAACTTGTAGAGGTCCATTCCTGCCATAAATTTAGGAAGTTCTACATTAACTGCTCTAGACAAGCCCTGCCCAACAAGCTGCTGAATATTTCCCCAAACAGCCAGTGCCTTCAGCTCCCACTGAACAGTAGTGCCAAGAGAACTCATTAATCAGGCTAAGCTATGGCTTCTGTTTCCCAATTAAGTGAGGACATGGATGAAAAGAAGCCTCTTTAGGAGAGCTGCAAGTCTGATTCCACTATTCTGCATGCAAATATGAACTCGTGTCTGCAGCAACAGATCCGTATTAAAATACTTGGGTTAAGATAATGTTTCAAGTAAAGCAGATTTCTATTAAGTTGATAGTAAACTACCAGGATTATTCTATCTGTAACTTTGTTTTGTTGCATCTCTGAACTCCCCAATGCCAGGGTGGAATTTACGTTCTCACACTTCTGGACACATTTGCAGCTGGGACTTCAATATTGTTTGCTGTTCTTATGGAGGCAATTGGAGTTTCCTGGTTTTATGGTAAGCACTTCATTTTGCATGTGCTAAATAAACCTCTTCTAAAATTCCAAGTGCTCATGACAGACTTACACATTGTTTTAAGGGCAAACAGCATAGCCTTGTACACTTGAAACCAAGACAAGTCAGGTTTCATGGAGTGATTTTCACCTGATTCATGAACAGTAGGAATGCAGACTTTGAGTGGGACAAGCTTTGAAACTCTGCACAGAGCCAAAGAAATTTGTCTTGTGAAAGAGATTGTGATGGGATGGAGAAGTTACTACTTCTGACAGTATTTAACAACTCTTACTATTGCTGATGACTTGCAGTAGCAGGTTTATTCCTGGTACTTTCAAAGCAAGTAGATTAACCCAAAGACAGAACCACCTGTTCCCCCTTTTTTTCTTGCCTTGAAGTCTGTATGGAACTTGCTGCCCTGATTCCCAGCAAGATTGTTCTTCCCCTGAAAGTCATCTTCATTTCTATTCAGACATAGTGTTTATAATTAATGTATGATTCAGAAGGTTCTCAGACATCATGATTCCCACTGCCATTTGCCTCCCTCAGTCACTTATTTATCCATCCATTTTGCCTCACCATGTTCTTCTAATCAAACAAGCTTTATCTTGCAGTTAAAAATTATTGAAGAGTGAATGAGGTGAAAGAATGGCATTAATGTATAAAACTGTTCTATCTACTAAAGAAAGAGTTTCTAGCTTTAATGTACTAATTGTGTCACCCAACATCAGCATGGAGCTAGCAGTACATATGCTGTTGTCTCTCAGAATAGTAGAGGCACTGTATTTCACAGACAGCTGTCTTTAATCCCCATAAAAGAGCTGAATGCAGAAGGGTGTTCATAGCTTAGCTTGGAAGCAGAGGCTTCCTCAGTTATGAAGGGCAAATTATTTTCTGCTACTATTAAAACAGGATTTACTGCACTTTACAATAGCTAAGCTTCGTATGTGGTTCACCAACTAAACCAAGGTTAGTCAAATTTTATTTTACACCCTCTGTCTTTACCATTCTTTCCTTTCTCCCTCTTGCTTCCCTGTGATGAGGAAAATATCTATTAGTTTTTCTTAGGCACTGACAGATGTTTTTACTGACACAGCATGACCTGTTGCTTTATAAAGAACCTATTACAGCACCAAGTGCTATTTAAACTGATTAAATCTGGCATGATCTTGTCCACCTCTTTTTTCTGATAGACCCCAGTTGCCTTAACGACCCAGCTGAATATTAAGCCAGCCTGAAGGCAAGCATTGACATTTTGGCACAGACTAAAAACATGGAAATTTAGTTCAAATTTTACCTATGACCACTTACTATGAAGTTTCTCCTTGCAAAGGCCAACTGTGAATGTAAGAGAAGGGAGAACTAGTTTGTTCTGCTATGCAGATGTACTTTAGTTATGTCTGTGAGCTTGTTACCAATTTTCCTGATGTGCAACCCTGATACTATTTTTCTAATGAATATCCTAAAAAAATAAAAAAATAAAATAATAAAAAAAAAGCCAGACACCTCTCCCACTGGCACAAAACTGCTCTTTGGTTTCAGTTGCAGGAAAATCTCTACTCAATCAGACCTTATTGTGAACACCCACACCCCCCTGAACAACGAGAACAAGTCCAGTACGAGCTCTCAATGATATTCATCCTTATCTGCAACCTCATTGTTTTCAGTTACTTAAATGATTTTAAAAAAAAAAAATAAATTTCCTCAGACTGAAATTTCAGACCAAAAGCTGAATTTATTTCGAGAAAAATAACCAAAACACCAAAACCCAGAAAAAACTCAACCAACAAACAAACCAACCACCCCAGCTGAAGGTCAGCTGTTTGGTTTTGCAGAAAGGAAAGAACCAAGCACTGGCTGCTGATACTCACGTCTGCTCACAGATTGTTTTGTGTGGATGTGTGGCTGGCATGAGAGAGTATGAACGTGCACACTTCCACAAAATGAAAATACAGATGGGGCAAACCAACTTAGAAAGCTTACTGCACTGCCAAGGGGGGGGATATGTTTGCTACGGTTCTGCTTGCTTTTACATCAGCACAGTTTGCTTTTACACTAGCACATTCTTTGGGAATGGCACTGGTATGGCTCACTTCCTTCCTGCCACCAGACCAGGTAAATCGTATGTATAGCATTAAAGGCAGTATTGAAAATTTTTACTTTCCAAATTAAAAAAAAAAAAAAAATAATGCCAAACACATAAAATACTATCTATGACATAGCATGACAAGACAGGAGGGGAAAACAACCCATACAAAGATTGCTCGCAGAGATCCAAAGAACTGTTGGAGCTATGCCCTAATTCTTGGAAACATGCCCACAAATTATTTCAGCTACAGCCACTAAGCAGTTTCACCTCGGGGCCAGGACCTGCTCAAGGGCTTCTGTGCAAGTGAGTGGTTCTGAAGCCACTGGCTGAGCCTGTATGGCAGAATAACTTACCAAGTTCTAGCTGGCAGCAGGTGCAGGACTTACTGGTAACATGTAGGCTTTCATTCTATCTGAGCTCTGATCTCTGCATCAGGTAAAAGAAGATTGTCCCAACTTGAGGAGGGTAACTTGCTTTTATAGCCATAGAAATCCACTTTTCATTCTCTTCCTAATCTGTTGGTTTTTTGTATGTTGATTTAATTCCCTTGACAACACAATATTATGTACAAATTTTCTGTGCCATTTAATAGACCACGACATAACAGAATGGTGACAATTCTCAGGCAGCTGCAGTGTTTATTAGTTCATAAGTTACACTGAAAGTCTCTTTGGGTGCAGTGTGTTTAACCAGGACCTCCCAATAAATTTTAAGTATCTTTTACTTAGTTTTCCCTGGAAAAGCAAGGAGATTATTTCCATATTCCCCACCAGGTCTCCAGCAAGTAATCTGGAGTTTTGTTTGTGGTCACATCAGTTTGTTCCTGTAACTAAACATCACCCACAGTATTTTGTTTATCACATAGAATCACAAAATAACCTGAGTAAATACTTTCAAGAAGTGTAAAAAAACAAGCCCTACAGGTACCATCATCTGTAGCTATAACTATGCTCTGCTTTACTGATTCTTAGAACAGTTATTTGAAGACCTGTAGTACTGAAAATCCTGGTGTTGGACAGGGCAGTCTGAGAGCATGACCTCCCCGTCCCCCATTTTCAGCAGAAATCAAACACCAAGCACTGTTTGAGCTCTGCTTGCATCTGTCTGGAAACACACGAATAAAATTTTTTTAGATATCTAGGCCTTGTCTTTGACCTTCTACACAATGATAAATTTCAGTCAGTATTCATAGCAGTTCAAATTCAGTCACTTTAAAGTTCACAAAAAGGCACTGCAAATAGAATCAGATTAAATTTAAAGAGCATTTGCAGATCCTCTTGGCTACTTCTCTTCACCTGTATGTAATATTTGGGCTGGAAAAATCAAAGAGACATTTACACTCAGATGTCCAGACCCTGTAAATATTTTGCATCCTTGTTGCATGTAAAGGATTAACTCGAGCTGTTACATTACATTAAATAAATTGTACTGAACTAATCCACATGAAGAGAAACAATCATTATGGAAAATTATACATCCTCTCTAATAAAGAAATATTCATGGCAAAAAGCTGCATTTCTACTGTTTACCTGATGGGGTTCAGGATTGAAAGTAAACTTCTCTGACACATAAAGTATAATAAATTATAAACAAGCAGTCTGACATGACAGAATGCACTAGAGATCTCTGTGAGCCAGCATCCCTGAGGTGTGAAGTCAGAGATTGTTTTGTTCTTAAAACAGAGAGGGATACTTTCTTCCCCATTTTATATCAGTGATAATAATCCCATTCTAAAATTATGTAGTTCTGTACATAATTACACTGAACAGAAAAACACTGCCCTAGTTCCTTGGAAAAGTGATAAAATATGAAACTCTATTTGTAGATATAATGAAAATTCCATGATATTCAGTGAAACACCGAAAAGTTAGTATGCCATTAAGTGGAACATCTCCTTTGATAAATTAAGAATCATATGGATCTACCTCATTATCAGTAAGCAGTTTGTGTGAGTGAGGGTCTGGATTTTCCTTCAGTGTACTCATAATAGCATGGAGTAATTAGGTTACAATAGTTCCCAACTATTAAAAAAATGTTGTCCCATTTACAATTTAAATTCTAGACATTTGTCAAATGCCTCTTTTCAATGGTAATGCTTGTCTGCAACAGGCCTGAAGTGCCTTTAAAGGCATTTAAGTCTTGGACACAGTGATGTCAAAGACTCATCTAGTCACTGAAAGGAGATCAATTTCATGTATCTTCTAATTTGGAAGTCATACTTGTCTGCTTTCTGGAAAAGAATATGTTTGGGGTATGCCAGCATCTCATCAGTTTAGATTTACATCAGTCCCATGTTCACATCCATTCTAGGTGTGGACAGATTCAGTGAAGATATCCAACAAATGATGGGCTTCAAACCAGGCCTCTACTGGAGATTGTGCTGGAAATTTGTTAGCCCTGCTTTTTTATTGGTAAGTGTTGAGAATTATTTCATCATGGAAAGAATACTAGTGGTTTGCTTCCCAGAATATACAGTAGATACCAAGAGCAGGATACCCATTGCTGTGCCAGATATTGTCAGGAGGAACAGAAGACACTCCAATTTAATTCTCTTCAATTGCATTGGTCATATTTTGTATAATACATTTCAGTTATGAAAGAGAAGCTAATTGTGGCTATGGTCTTCTTCTGCTCCTTCATTTTAAGGTGATTTTAAGAAAGTAGCTTTTCTTAGGGAACATGGAACGCTTGTGCAGACACATCCCTGTCCCCCCCAGTACCTACACATATTAAACACAAACCATTCTACTGGGAAAATAAACTAACCAGGGATAAGAGATTGTGTTAGCAAGAATCTGTTTTTCATTGGAGAATACTAAGATCCCCAAGTTGTGGAATGACACCTTAGAAAAACTAATATGTGACTGCACCCAGTAATTAGCTCTGTGAAACACTGAAGAGACATAGTAAATATACCTTGTAAGCTATCTGTTGTGAATCACAAGTTCTTCATTTCATTTGGGAAAAAAAAAAAATCCCAAAGTGTGAATTTGGTTGCTTTGTGTAAAGGTTAGATTCAGCACTAAACTACAGTTTTATATTGGAATCTTTTCCTGTGCTTATTTTTAAATGAAAGGTCAGGATAATAACATGGAAATTTGACCTCAATATGATTTTGGGCAACTATTAATTGCATTAAAGCTGTGCATTCTTAAAGCAGTAGTGGTATTGAAAACATACACTTGGCAGGCTTTTATGCCAGGTCTGCCTTTTTTTTTTAAATATTAAAGCTTATGACCCAAATTCATCCGTAAGCACCTACCCAGCATGTATTAATTATCCTTTTAAAGACAGCTGTACAAAGAAACTTGTATGGAACTATATCCTGCAGCACTTCAAGAAGGCTGACTCAAGTAGAAAGGAAAAATGCTGCAGCAAGCATCCTTGGGTTTTGCACACAAGGATACACTTAAAAATCTAAATTTTATGAAGAGAAAGTTGTAGCAATTTATCTAGACAATGTTGGAATGTCTGTCAGCCTAACCTTCAGGTAGCTTAAGATTTCTTGGTGAAATGGCCTAAATACCTTCCTAGCAAAGCCTATAAAGGTACTGCATTATCTGCAGTAGATAATGCATCTTTCAGCCATCACAATGTACACTTGCTTTTTGCCACCTGTAAGTGCTCGAAGCTCTTTCCCCATACTGTCTGCAGCTACGTACATAAACCCAAGAAAAATTTCTAAGTGGAATTAGTATTTTTCTAAGCAGATTTCACACTATCAGCTGCCTTTAACCCACACCATTGGTCTCCTTGTGCAGTCTTTGAAACCCTACGCTTGAAGTACTCTAATTTGAAATTGCATATATGGAGCAGAATGTATAGACCCAGAGAACCAAATCAAGGTACTCTGCATGTTACATATGGATTTAACAGGAGGGAAGTAGGGGGGCACCCCACTCTTTCCTTCTTGCACCTAGCACTGAACAGGATAGCACAGGAATTAAACAACAACTTTGTTTTCCAGGCCTTGAGGCTGCTTGGCTTTTCCTCAGTAAATGCATCACCCTGGAATTTGCATTATGCCTCTCATTGAAAAAATAGGTACAAAGCTTCTAAATGAAGCCTAATGTCCCTGGAAAACAAAGAAGGGGAAAACAGTACATCCTGCAGAGATTTTTCTTGACCACAGAATCCCTTTTTTATGTCTGTAACACTAGTTTAAATGAGGCAGTAGCAGACAATCAGCTGATCTTCCTATCAAAACTTCAAACAGTCTGTGTCTAAGGTAACTAAAGTGAGCTGTTAACACTAGTAAATGAATCAAGAACTTAAGCAGTAAGAGGCACGAAGTAAATAGGCTGAAGGTAAATAGCAGGGCTGGTTTGAAATATACCTCAGTGTGACGGCCTAAGAGAACACGTGGAATCAGTTTTCCAGTAACTTTCTTCATCTTAAAACTATGGCCTGTGTTATTGTTTCTCCCCCAGTTTGTCGTGATAGTCAGCATAATAAATTTCAAACCTCTGACCTACGACGACTACACCTTCCCTCTCTGGGCAAACCGCATTGGCTGGGGAATAGCATTATCTTCCATGGTACTCGTGCCTGCCTATATCATCTATAAATTTATGAATGTGCGTGGGACCTTTAAAGAAGTAAGTGGAGCGCTAATCAAATGTCATGAAATGTTGCTGTGAAATGAAATGGCTGGATCTAAGTTGGCAGTTTATTTCTCTTACTCCCGAAAACTTATTACTTATGAGTGACCTTTTGAATCCGTCCATCAGACGGATCAGAGTTTTGGGGTAGGATTACTGCGTGCTGGCTGAGTTTCTAGACAGAAATTGGCTTTCCAGACAGCACCATTATAAATTTGGTTAATTATTTTTGATGCCTGTAATTAATCCAATTGATGAGATTAAATTTTGCTTATTAGCAAAAAACGTACAAATTATGGTATCTTCATATTCAGCTCTGAGGTATGGTCTTCACACAGCTCTACCTGAACAGAGTTCAGTCCAAGGTATGTTTTATCACTCTGTACTGGAATGTAAACTGTTATATGTACAACGTTAATTTAGACTTCTCCTATTTTAGCACTGTAAGAATCTCTAAACATATATCCACACACTGGGAGAGTGAGATATGCCCATGAGGTAGCTCTGTGTTCAGGTTGGCCATTTTTCAGTTCATGAGCATCCAGCACAACCAGAAGAAATGCCTTACTGGGTCACAGCAACAGATCCATTTAGCCCAGTATTCTCTCTTTAACAGCAACCACATTGTATTTTACTTTCTCTGGCAAATATTTATCCTTATCATCTGTTTTACTGGAATTATTTCAACATTCTGAAAATCAGAGAAGAAACTTAATATTCAGTATAGACCAAGGTGATGAAATAGATCTGGAAATCAAGAAAATTCTGATATAGGCACCACTTATGTTCTCATCTAGCCTGTTGCTTCTTACCTACTTTAGAAGAAGAGCCAGGGTACCAGATAGAAGCATCCTGCACTACATGAACCCACTTCAAGCATAATGTGCCTACCCTGTGCACTGAATAAAGCAGAAAGAGAGGGGAAAAAATAGTGACCACCTTATTCTATTCATTTGCCTAGCAGCAAGAGGATTAACATAGAAAACCTAAATAGTGTTCTTTTCATTTCATTTATATGCTTATGTGTAATATTAATGTATTAATTCTATTGAAAAGAACCTATTTCTATAGGAAAAATGCATCCATATTTCCTTACAGTTCACCCCCCGTACTTTTCTTTATCTGTTCAAAAAGGCACGGGATTAAGGTTCACTAACCATATTGTTTTACATCATAATTATTTTACCATCACTGTCATAGTAAATTACCTACAGTCTTAAATAATGCTCAGAAGACTCCTCACTGTTATACAGCATCATTTTTTTTCTCATCACGTCATAATTTTATAACCTAATCTAGACTCCCTGATTTACACCTAATTGCATTGCTTTCCTTTCCTACAGCTGGAGTTACACAGTGGTGTAGCAAGATGCTGACACTCAGGCAAACCACTGAACCATCACCATACAGATAATTAAGCATAAAATAGGATCTCAGCCTTTCCATAAATAGGTCACAACCCCCTCACATTGACCTGGCAGACCCAAAGGATCAAAGGTCTTGTTTCTGAAGCATTGCAGTCACCTCATTTAATGTTCACCTCAGAAAGGCAGCCCAAAGTGGGAACCCCTTTTCAGCTGCCCTGCTATCATTGCCTCTACCATCTCAATGTTGTGCACAATTTCTGGATCTCATTTCCAGCAATTCTATAAGCCCTTTGTTTTGTTCCATTCTGGGGGGTTTACAAACTCATTTTCTAGAAGCATCTAAGTCTCAAAGAATAATTTGTACTGACTCATCGTGTTTTTCCCTGATTGCTCAAGTTTACTGGTAGGGGGATGCAGAAGTCTTTGGCCAAAACCATTCTATCATTTTGTATTGTTTGGAGTTTGTCTATTACTGCTCCTGTAAACAGCAATCTCCAGTTTTCCCATAAGAACTGCAGCAAAAGTCTAGTATATCACAGCCAAGTAACTATCAAAAGATATGATGCCCTAAATTGTGGCACTTAAAAGTATGGGGAAAGGTATGTTCTTATTCTAGTTGGAACTCACTGAGTTGGTCGAAACTCCCTGATAAACCAAATACTACATATGATCTCAAAGGGCACAGCATGGGGTAGACAAGGGAATGAGCTGGGAAAAAGCCAGTACCTCCCTCCTCTCCCACTCTGGGACTGGTCAACCCTGTTACAGCACCAACAGAAAAGCGTGAATTTAGGAGATGTAAGGCCTGTGATACCAATTTGTTCCTGATGTTCTTTTCCATATGCACTTGCTAAATATTTGGACTTAGTATTTGCATAAACTTTCTACTGTTGTTTCTTATATTAAAGGCTAACACCCAAGGGCTTATAATAAGCTCGTTCTCTCAGTGACTAAGGTAAAGGCCCAGGATGCAGTGATATTAAAGATTTAAGTTACCATTTTAAATAAAGTTCATGCTACTTCACCACTATAGATTGAGGATTACATACATAATCCCCCTTCATATGGCTTTTTCCTTTTCTTCCTTTAGAGACTAGCTTACTGCATCACACCTGAAAATGAGCACCAACTCGTGGCCCAAGGAAATGTCAGGCAATTTAAGGTTTGTACTCCTTTCACATGCCTCCTCTCCCGATACCAACCCTTTCCTGTCTTTAGCAACAACTGCAGGTTTGCACCAATGTCCTCATAGTGTCTGCCTTTGCAGGTCTATATTCTTACAGTCTACTAGTCTGTGGTACTGAGGCTCAGTACCACACGCATCATTTTGGGCTGTATTTGAATATACAGAGATCTCACAAGGAGGCAAACATATTTCCAGACTATCATATGCATTTGAACAGGTCATGGCCTCTCACTCAGTTACTGCACAGCAATCTGAAGTCATGTTTCCAAAACTGCAGTTACATCCCACAGCACATGGTAAACACCAAAACAAGTATCCAATGTCAGAGCTTACATATAATGGCCATAATGAAAAAATGTGCTAGGTTATGTGGAATAGGCTTTCCCCACAGGCCTGCAGCTGATTGAAAACGCTGCTGGAGACTTCTTAAACCGTGAAAAACACACTATAGGTTTCCAAATACTGCTTTCCTTTTAGCAAATAAAATGAGCTTATTGAAATAAACTCTTTTTTGTAGAAGATAAAAAGGATGCAAATATGAAGCTTGTTACACTTATCAGCATTCATGCTGGACCACTTTCTGTCTTCAAAGTTGAAAGCAGCCAGAATTATGCACACCTCCACAAAACGTGACCCAGATTTTGTAGTGGTGGTTTGTATGTTGATATTGAAAAAATAAATCTGCCTTTTGCTTATTCTGAAAAATACTGCTTGAAGTATAATTTTAAAGGAAATAATCCAAGTGTGGATTTATGGGATGCAGAATGAAAGCAGGAAGAAAAGGCTTCCTGTTCCATGACCACAATTTATTTGATGTGGCCAAGAATATGTAATAGCACAGCACCTCTTCCTGCCTTCTCCTTCTCCTGTTTCTGCCAGATGATTTACAGTTCCAGCTGCACATAACTCGTTTTTTCCAGAGGCAGATGTTCCTGTGCAAAAGGGCTATAAACAGCCTTTCCTACACAGCACTGGTCATCTGAACCCAAATCTATAATGGCAAAGAGGAAGCAAATTAGTTTCACATAAATTTGAAAAGGTTGCCCTCAGAAGTAAACTCCTAATTATACCTCAAACTATGCCAAACACAAGGGCATTTTAATTTGTTGCCATCTTCAGTTAGCAGCTAAGAATGGGTTTGCTAGTGCTAAAGCATAGCTAATGTTTTGTTCACAATGTCTAAGTTTGTAAACAAAACATTGCCTACCATAACTGAACAAACATTTTATTCCATACATGTTCAGCAGTTCCAAATTCTAAAACTGAGCTGAGAACTGACTAAGCAGCTTTTATATTCAGCATGTTTTTCACTGCAAAGTGGAATGCACAGAAATTTAGTCACATAATGGATACCCTATCCTTTATTTTGAAACCTCTTTGTAACTCTAGATTTGTCAACCAATGCATCTCTCACTATCATCATCTGAGTCAAGAAAGTTATTTAACCACTATTTCTCTTTCCTTACAGCTCCAACACTGGCTAACAATATGACAGCCAACAGGTCAAGGAAAAAGCTCACGTGTTAAGCTAAACTGAAAATACGGAAAAGTCAAGTTCAAAGCTCCCTCGATTATGCTTGGCCCAGGCTGGCTCAGAGCTTATCTACTGACTCTTTGAGGGAAGACACCTGCTCTCTGTTGTCAATGCCTCCCTTCTATTACTTGGCTTCAAATGATCTTTAAAGACTCCGTTTAATTTTTCTTGCATCCTTTGGTGCCATGAAATCCCTACATGACCAAAACTTGTGAGTTTTGCTATTGGCAGAAGTGGAGGAGGGGGGAGCAGAGGGAAAAAAAAAAAAAGCAATCAGCATAAGTTAAATGCTTTTCTTATTGTGAAGAAGTGAATTAAACTTTTCTGACAGTAATAATTACTTCAGACACTCATGCCACAACCTATCATAAACAAACACCACCTGGACATTCTTAGGTCTAAGGAAAGAGTACATCTCAATTATGAGGAAAGAGCAACTTTAACCATGTACTCCTGTCATTAGCTTTGTTGCCATACTATCCTTTGGGATATGACTTTGCATCCTGCTGAAGTGAAGACTCAGTGCTTCATTTTCAGTGGTTTGTTATTAGTTTCTATTCTCAGTGAAGAACCTTGTCCTTGCTGTGTATGTCCATGCCATTTTCTGCCCAGTTTAATTCCACAAGCTGAAGAGTAGCAGGAACACAATTCCTGTTACAGCTACTAGTACAGAACACAGCTTAATACCACACTGTACTTCATGAAAAATATATTCCCTTCTACCATATGAAATGGCTTTACCATATGATCCATACTCCGCAGACTTTTCCAGCTAAGTAGGAAAGTTACATCCAAATAGACTTTCATCTTTTTTTATATTTTCTTCCAAATAAAGAATGTAAAATATATAGAGATAATAATTTTTAGAACTATATAATTACCCAGTGGCACAAAAATACCAGACTCTAGCTTTATTCTCCTGCTGTGAACATGCTATTATTATAATTTAACCTGAATTCACCTGCCAAATAATAGTAAGATTGCGTTGAATAATTTAAAAAGATATTTTAGGCACACTCAGCTCTCTAATCCTATTCCAGCTCTTCTTTCTAGTAGTATTATGCAAAGTAGAAGATACAGAACAAACTCTGCATTTGGGTGCTGTTCTTATTCCGTGGTCACTTGTCACTGTTGTACCTTTCCGGTGATCACTACATTCGGTAGCTCTGAGTTATTTCTTGTAATTATTTACCACTAGATCTACAGTAATTTTCAGAGGCCGTAGCTTCTCAGCTGGATCCAACCCAGCATTTACCTCTGGACATTACCTCTGAATTTTTTTGTCTCTATACATTCAATTCAGCTTGTCTTTTAAATGTATGTAGTGCTTCCTCTTTTTAAAGCGATATTTTAAAAGGATGGGCCTTTTTTATTTATAAAACATTTTTATTGAGTTTTTTCTTTTTTAAAATAGACTAGTTTAAGAGTCCCAAGTGATTTTAGCTTTTTCTGTCTAATATTGATTTCTGTTCAAATAATGAAAGGGAAATTTCTCTCCTTATTGATCCTTTTCCTCCAACATGTTCAATACTCAGAATGTATCAAATACTGTCCTTTTCTTAAAGAGTCTCCATGACAAATAGTAGTTTTATTTAAACAGGGTTTTAAATTCAAAGAATATTTTCTTCTAATTATAAAGAAAGTCATATTTGCTGGCCCAGCTGCTGGCCAAAGGCTGCTTAAACCCTGTTATTAAATATATTTCAATAATTAAAGAATTCCAAATGTTACGGTTCTAAGGCTGTAAGTACACAACAGGCTAAACAGTGAAAATATGTTGAGGGCTTCAAAAAAAGTCATCCCACCAATTTCACAGTTAATCCCATTTTTATTGTTTGCTGAACTACATGAGAATCTTTTCATTGTTATAAATTTACTTTTCAACAATACGGCTGCTTCAGTCACTGGCTTGGCATGGCTCAAAAGCTTCTTAGCATAGATGTGATTACTAAGTTCTGAAAGTCTTGAGGGCTGCTTAACCTGGAGCTTTAATAGTCTGTCATATCACACATTGCTTGCTTCGTTCATGATTGGAAATGCTGAAAACCTGCATTAATGTTCACTTGTGACACACCCAATCACCCCCATCCATGTAGGAAAAGGTACATTTCATCACCACTCTGCTCTGAAATAGGAGCAAAGCTCTCTTAGCATGGGAGGGAAGTCAGCCTTACCCAGCATGTCCAGGTTTGATTGTATTTGTAATACCAACTCCCAAGGCAATTAGCTACTACATTATTTTTATTTCTGTTACTGTGTAACTTCTTAGGTTTAGTGTAGTATTTATAGCTCAGGACTCCACTGCACTATTGCCACC
The DNA here is from genome assembly GCF_001604755.1 of Lepidothrix coronata. NCBI lineage: Eukaryota > Metazoa > Chordata > Aves > Passeriformes > Pipridae > Lepidothrix > Lepidothrix coronata. The sequence goes on from NW_016690472.1 coordinate 477,040, forward strand.
TTGTTCTCAAGTTTTGTTGGTAAAGAACTTGCAATCTATACAGAACACAGAAGTCATATCAGACAAAGCAGGAATCTTACTGCCACAATTAGCCGGAATGAAAAAGACAATACACAGGGCACGACTGCATACCTAGACTTTAAGTTCAGGATGTTGCCCAAGGAAAGTCTCCCCCAAAATAATGCAACTTCTATCCCAGAGACAAAAGAACAATGTCTTCAGTTCTCCACAGAAAAAGATGATGAACTACCTCATGCCTCTTGGATGATAAATGATGCCAATAGACACAGACTATCATCCATTCAAATGACAAATACTTTTGTGAAGTATTTTCTTTACTCCACTCTAATATGGTACAGACAGTACAAAAAAGAAGCCATAGCACTGGCACCCACCTCCTCTTAGGGATCTGCTTTGAGCTCCCAAATACATTGTCAATAGGAAAATATCAAATGCCACTAAGTTATTCATCTCCCTTCAGTTCACATGTTTGTAGTTTAAAAAAAAAAAACAAAACAAAACCAAAAAACACACCACCCAGTCAGGTTCTTATCACCCATGTGGTTTAACTGCAAGTCTTCCTCTAACTTGAATTTTCAGCCCAGCAGCTCACTCCTTCTCCCTCAGCTGTACTTGTTACAGGGACAGACCCACTCTGGGGAACGGTGCTCTCCCAGATGTCCCTGTGGGATGGCGAGTGAATGCTGGTTGAGTTTGCAGCCTGCTTCCAGAAGAAAATGTTTGGTACAAACTTATTCAAGACACAACATCATCTGCTTGTTAATTGTGTTTGTTGTTTTGGTAACAAGCCAGTGGGAAAAATTCAGTGAAGCAATTAAATAGCTCATTTGGCAGTTCTAGAAAATATTTCCTTAAAAGCCTTTTCTTAATCTGATAAAGGAAGCAGCTGTCATACATTAGCATCTCTCTTCTGACCTTTCTTTTGACGAGTGAAAAAGACCTGCCTGTGATCCACAGTGTTCCACCAACCCACAGAAACTTAGTTAGCACCAAGGAAAGGGATCCTCCATTCTCTCTTTGTACCCCTCCCTGCTCTCATTCAGCAAGACAATTCTTCTCATCCTTGGTACTGTTCCAATGCTACATTGCTGAAACTCCACAGGTTTAGATTCCTGGAAGAAACAGTGGGTCTTTCATGCACAATAGTTCAAAAAGCACTAGTGCTATTTAGTGTCTGGCCTCTGTTGGACACATATCTTTTTTGTCAGTCCTTCTCGTTGTTCCATCACGTCCTGAGACACACACCCTGGCAACACTTGAAAGACATCTTACCACAGCGAGGGATAATGCAGGATATCCAGGATCAAACGCAATATTTTAAATACAGAATGTAGGAGAAGTACTTGGGTGTTACTATTGTGTGTGTTCCCTGACTGCACGTGCAATGTGTGTCGTATGTCATTTTCCCAGAGGAAATTTCCTATACTTGGTCATTTCTTCTCAGCAAAATACCATTTGAGTGTTATTATTTGAAAAGGTCAAACCCAAACATTTTGTATATACATCCAAACTTTTTATGCTATTGTTTTGACATGAATTAAGTTTATTTTGTACTGTTAGGTTGTAGGAGGCCACATCAAAAGTTCTTTCGCTGTTATTCCAATTCATACAGCATTAAATAGCAGATACTTTTTTTTTAGGGGAGTAGATAGCTTTCATTCATATCCTAGGCTGCTTCATTCAGCTCCATGAGGCATTGGCAAATGCTTAAGAATTTCTTTCCAAAGAACCAAATTATAACCATAGATCAGCAATTTCAAAAGAGAGAAGACCTAAAGATGTTTTATTTGCAGTGCCCTGTTAAAACATTTTAAAATGAATCTGAAGGACTCAGACATTAGCAAGTTATCACAGTTCAGTACACAGCAGTGTATAGCCTACCTGCAAAAGTTATGTGTGAACTCTGAGCCTCTCAGAGCAGTAAAATAAGATAACTTTGTTCTAACACACTTTATTTTCTCAGCACTAAGAATATTTATGGTCCACAGATTACATTAAGAAAATTGAGTTCTTACACAAGGTGAAGGCAAAGATGATGTTTGAGATTAGACCCTTTAATCACCTGGGACACTTTTCCAGTCTACCTTCCTCTGACTCACACAATGTTCCTGCTGGTGACTGTGGGTCACCCCACTAACCAGAGGAAAGTCAAACTGTTAAAGGATGATGCTAAACTGTTTATTGAAGTAAGAAACCAGACCTTGGAGTGACCATACCAGGTTCATATCTATATACAAGCAGAAAGGAGCATATGGACTATTTTAAGCAAAGCTGGCCAGAAATCACCATAAAGGACTGAATCTCTGAGCTGCTTGGACACCTGAGTTATTACAGATCTTCATTTACTACACTAATATTACTCTGGTACATGAGAAGGCCAGCCATGTGCTGGCTTCCTTTTGAAGAAAGGTACACAAGTACATGACACTGCAAAACAGTCTGAAAAAAAAATTTAAAACTTAATTTATGCACGCAGTTAAGCTCTGTTACACCTGTGACCTTGCATCACTGAGTTTCAGAAGGGATCATATGCAGGGAATGTCAAACATCCATGTTTGAGTGTTTCTGTGCTGTGGAAAATAGTTTTCTGTTCAGCCATTTCAGTCTGTTGTAACTCAGACCTCAATTGGAACACTTCACCAAGCACTTGCCCCTCTCTAATCCATATTCTCAAAGAACAATTTTTGCTGACAACCATCCAAGAGCCCTCAGACTGACCAAGCAGGAACATGTGTTCCTATTTGTTCTGCCTGATTAAGTTGAACTGTGGAATGACAAGATTTGTAAGCCATGCCATGCACAGAGAAACTTCTCCTAGACCAAAAAATTCCAGATTTTTGCACATTGTTGCTAATAAAAATTAATTCAATATAGGACCAGGATCCTCAGCTGGTGATTAATTTGCACAGTGGTACTCTTCACCGCCCAAGACCGAATTCAGATGCATCTACATGCATCAGAGACTACTATAGAGAGCTAGGAGGCCAATACAAACATTCCAACCATTAGGAAAACACAACAGGGGAATTAGAGTTGCATTTAAAAGAAAATTTGCTTAGACAAACTGCAATCACTGTATGACTGATGGAGCAGAAATAAGCAGAGAAACAGAAGACTACCAGAAGAATATAAGTGACATATCGTGGCTGTGGTCAGTGAAAATGTCCTGCTCAGAAGGACAGGTGGGTGTCCAGATCCAAGTAGTTTGGTAGAGAAAGGAAGAAACTGAGAGGTTTAAGTCTCAGTCCAGCAGCTCAGCATTCATGTCCATGAACACTGAATTAGTTTCCAGAAGAACTGTGGGCCTTTTCTGCCCAAGCACTGACAGCAAGATTGAGCCACCTGTGCTTTGCTTTCCTCCTTTCTTTCGGTGTTTCTTTAGCTGCCATACTAAACATAAGTTGCTTAATTTCTTTAATAAGGAAACAGAACAAATGCAGTGAACTAAGAGAACTACTAAGCCTTAAGTTGGCTCTCTTTTAAAGGTGTCATGTTGTTTCTTGGTCACTGCCAAGAGGCCTCAAACTTGCAGGTGAGCTACATCTGTAATTTACCTTGCATTCTGTGAACCTGTCTGCAAGACTTAACTCTCGTTTGCAATGGGCAATATCAGTTAAAAAGGGAAAACCTCCAAATAGTACATTTGGAAAATAAATTCTAATAGGTGTGATAAAGATTTGCCTTACAAATAAAAGCTTTATAGTGAGCATTTACTTGGTTTACACCAGTGTTTTACTTAATTTTTAATGCCTTTTTATAGCAGTGACTAGAATTTACCTTAGATAAGAGTTCCTCTGTATAGGAACTATTTTAATATTTTTACCAGGTTTTTTTAATTTTCATAGAATATGTGTATATTGTAAGGCAAGAAATTCAACTTTGATGTAACAAGGGTATCACACAAGACCTATCTCTCCATTATAAGATTTTGTAGTCAGCCAGTCTAGTTCAATAACATGTTGGCCTTTGATTATAAATGTAAAAATGTGATGAAGGAGAATAGAATATTACCTACAGCTAATGCACATTGTAGCACAATATTCTCCATTGCTGCCTTAATCTCATAAAATGAACTCATGTGTTTTTAATTTCTATTCCAAAAAAAACCAAAAAATCCAGAGTATCCTTTGGCTGCAGTTTTGTGTTGTTAGGTGACTTAACATCAAACCAAATGTGTTAGTGTCCAATAGATCTACTTCCAAAGCAAGAGAACACATCGCAGTTTTCAGGAATAAGTTTTCATAGGAGCTCAAAATTTGCCAGTAGTATAAACACTCTCCAAAGTGCCCCAGTGACCAAAAGTGTCCAAACATAGACATGATATGTCCATGCCTGATTCCATGAATTGTGCAATCTGAATCTGCAGGGCCATTTACCTTTAC